>NW_024059786.1:0-252717 GCF_016432855.1 Salvelinus namaycush
CCACCACTCTGCTTCAAGTTGATGACCACCACTCTGCTGTGTGAAGTGTGATGACCACCACTCTGTTGGAAGTGTGATGACCACCACTCTGCTTGAAGTGTGATGACCACCACTCTGTTGAAGTGTGATGACCACCACTCTGTTGGAAGTGTGATGACCACCACTCTGCTTGAAGTGTGATGACCACCACTCTGCTTGAAGTGTGATGACCACCACTCTGTTGGAAGTGTGATGACCACCACTCTGCTTGAAGTGTGATGACCACCACTCTGTTTGAAGTGTGATGACCACCACTCTGTTGGAAGTGTGATGACCACCACTCTGTTTGAAGTGTGATGACCACCACTCTGTTGGAAGTGTGATGACCACCACTCTGCTTGAAGTGTGATGACCACCACTCTGTTGGAAGTGTGATGACCACCACTCTGCTTGAAGTGTGATGACCACCACTCTGCTTGAAGTGTGATGACCACCACTCTGCTTGAAGTGTGATGACCACCACTCTGTTGGAAGTGTGATGACCACCACTCTGCTTGAAGTGTGATGACCACCACTCTGTTGGAAGTGTGATGACCACCACTCTGCTTGAAGTGTGATGACCACCACTCTGCTTGAAGTGTGATGACCACCACTCTGCTTGAAGTGTGATGACCACCACTCTGCTTGAAGTGATGACCACCACTCTGTTGGAAGTGTGATGACCACCACTCTGCTTGAAGTGTGATGACCACCACTCTGCTTGAAGTGTGATGACCACCACTCTGCTTGAAGTGTGATGACCACCACTCTTCTCTGCCTTTAATTCCCAGTGTTACATATAAAGGTCATTTCCAATGAGCGCTCCATAAGAAAACCCTGATGAGGTTTGCTTTAATCATATAATCATTCAAACTCATTTAGAGGAAGAGGATCATTTAGAAAGTAATTAAATGAAGTTACTATGTCCAGTGGTGTAAAGTACTTAAGTAAAAATACTTTAAATACTACTTAAGTAGTTGTTTTGGCTATCTGTACTTTACTATTTATATTTGTGACAACTTTTACTTTTACTTCACTACATTCCTAAAGACAATATGTACTTTTTACATCCCTGACACCCAAAATGTATTTTGAACGCTTAGCAGGACAGGAAAATGGTCCAATTCAAGCACTTATCAAGAGAACATCCCTGGTTATCCCTACTGCCTCTGATCTGGTGGACTCATTAACACAAATGCTTAATTTGTTCATGATGTCTGAGTGTTGGAGTGTGCCCCTGGCTATACTAAAATAAAAATAAATAAGAAAATCGTGCCATCTAGTTTGCTTATGTAACGGTCTTCTTCGTCCTCCTCTGACGAGGAGTAAGAAATGTCGGACCAATACGCAGCGTGGTGAGTATTCATATTTATTAGAATACTTAAAACAAATAAAATAACGAATAAACGAACGAAGACGAAACAGTCCCGTAAAGTGACAACACAAACACAGGAACACAGTAACAGGAACAATCACCCACAACCCACAATACAAAACAGGCTATCTAAATATGGTTCCCAATCAGAGACAACGACTAACACCTGCCTCTGATTGAGAACCATATCAGGCCAAACACATAGAAATAGACAAACTAGACATACAACATAGAATGCCCACTCATATCACACCCTGACTAAACAAAACATAGAAACAAACAACGCAAACTATGGTCAGGGCGTGACAGCTTAATATAAAGAATTTGAAATAATTTATACTTTTACTTTGATTCTTAAGTATATTGTAGCAATTACATTTACTTTTGATACTTAAGTATATTTAAAACCAAATACGTTTGGACTTTTACTCAAGTAGTATTTTACTGGGTGAGTCATTTTCTATTAAGTTATCTTTACTTTTACTCAAGTATGACAATTGGGTAATTTTTCCACCGCTGACTGTGTCACAATATGTTGATACGATGTTGTTACTAGTTTAAGTACAGCATTACTCCACAGCTATAAGAGTAACTTAATGTTAAGTGTTACCTCAATGCATTTAATTAAAACTAGGCTTAATATATTTAATATGTGACTTTTCTACCCAGAAAGCAACACAGGCAGCTGTGAAGCTGTTGTTGTGAACGCATGTTACCATCATAGAATTACAGGATCTCTATGGTAACCATCACCCTCCCTGACTAAGCAAATGCCCTCCATATGGAAGTGAGAGATACCGCTGAGGACACACACACACACACACACACACACACACACACACACACACACACACACACACACACACACACACACACACACACACACACACACACACACACACACACACACACACACACACACACACACACACACACAGTGAGATACCACTGTGGACACTCTTAGCTATATGGGTTTGCTGTATGTGCTCTCGCCTCCAAATCACAGCTCAGGTTTTAGTGATATTGGACAAGAGCCCAAAAATAGTTGAATGAAACAGACCTGGGTTCAAATAATATTTGAAATCATTCAAACACATATCTGGGCTTGATTAAGCTTGCCTGGCACAATGGCACCAATAGGGAAGTCACAAAACTGCAAACCCCTTCCAGCTGGCACTCTTAGCAAGGTAAAGCAAACGCTGAAACTAGTTGCAAAATGTTGAATATATTTTATTCCACATGTGGAATGAAAATCCTGTCGTCTCATCTGAGTCCCTGGCAGCAGGAGGAATGTTATTTTTGATTCACTGTGCAAGCAGGTAGAAGCAGAGAGCTGAAGACGTGAGCATGCTTAATGAAACTTGTTTCCACACACGTGCTACTGCTCTGGCCGAGCCTGTGACTGCCATGGTCTTGGGAGAACAACTTTGGTAACACTTTACTTCAAATATGCAGGTGTCATGTGTTATCGGCCCTGCGATAGACTGGCGTCCTGTCCAAGGGGTGTACTTGTACATCAAGCTGCGTCAGGCTACAAAAACCGGAGATATAATAGTGTCCTGTCCAGGGGTTCTAAGGCACTGCATCTCAGTGCGACTCAGGAGTCACTACAGACACCCTGGTTCGAATCCAGGCTGTATCACAACCGCCGTGATTGGGAGTCCCATAGGGCGGCGCACAATTGGCCCAGCGTCGTCCGGGTTTGGCCGGTGTAATAATGTGATCTGATTGGACTAGGTCATGATAATTTGATCTGATTGAACTAGGTCATGATTGAGGCCAGTGGTGACTTTAAAACAGTTACAGTCTAATGGCTGTGATGGAAGAAAACTGAGGATGGATCAACAACATTGTAGTTACTCCACAATACTAACCTACTTGACAGAGTGAAAAGAAGAAAGCCTGTACAGATCACAAATATTCCAAAACATGCATCCTGTTTGCAGTAAGGCACATAAGTAGTAGTGCATAAAATGTGGCAAAGCAATTCACTTTTATCCTGAATACAAAGTATTATGTTTGGGGCACTTCCAATACAACACATTACTGAGGACCACTTTCCATATTTTCAAGCATAGTGATGTCTGCATCATGTTATGGGTACGTTTGTAATCGTTAAGGACTGGGGAGTTTTTCAGGATAAAAATTGTACGGAGTGGAGGTAAGCATAGGCAAAATCCTAAAGCAAAACCTGGTTCAGTCTGCCTTCCAACAAACACAGGGAGTTGAATTCACCTTTCAGCAGGACAATAACCTAAAACACAAGGCCAAATCTACCCAGGAGTGTCTTACCAAGAAGACAATGAATGTTCCTGAGTGTCTGAGTTACAGTTTTGACTTAAATCTACTTGAACATCTACGGCAAGACTTGAAAATGGTTGTCTAGCAACGATCAACAACAAATCTATTGGTCCATCCTCAATTTTTCTTCTATCACAGCCATTAAACTCTGTAACTGTTTTAAAGTCACCATTGGCCTCATCGTGAAATCCCTGAGTGGTTTCCATCCTCTCCGGCAACTGAGTTAGGAAGGACACCTGTATCTATGTAGTGACTGGGTGTAATGATAAACCATCCAAAGTGTAATTAATAACTTCACCATGCTCAAAGGGATATTCAATCTCTGCTTTTTAATTTTTTAACAATCTAGGTGCCCTTCTTTGCAAGGCATTGGAAAACCTGCATGGTCTTTGTGGTTTAATCTAAGGGACCTTACAGATAATTGTATGTGTGGGGAACAGAGATGAGGTAGTCATTAAAACATCTTGTTAAACACTATTATTGCACACGGAGTCCATGCAACTTATTATGTGACTTGTACATTTTACTCCTGAACTTATTTAGGCTGGCCATAACAAAGGGGTTGAATACATATTGACTCAAGACATTTCAGCTATTCATTTTTTATGAATTTTTTTAAATTACTGAAAACATAATCCCATTTTGACATTATGGGATATTGTGTGTCGGCCAGTGACCCCCAAAAAACTAAATTTACTCAATGTTGGCTGTAAGACTACAAAATGTGGAAAAAGTCATAGGATGTGATTACTATCTGAAGGCTCCATGATACAGCAGCTGTAACCCTACTGTCTGAAGGCTCCATGATACAGCAGCTGTAACACTACTGTCTGAAGGCTCCATGATACAGCAGCTGTAACACTACTGTCTGAAGGCTCCATGATACAGCAGCTGTAACACTACTGTCTGAAGGCTCCATGATACAGCAGCTGTAATACTACAGTCTGAAGGCTCCATGATACAGCAGCTGTAACACTACTGTCTGAAGGCTCCATGATACAGCAGCTGTAACACTACTGTCTGAAGGCTCCATGATACAGCAGCTGTAATACTACAGTCTGAAGGCTCCATGATACAGCAGCTGTAACACTACTGTCTGAAGGCTCCATGATACAGCAGCTGTAACACTACTGTCTGAAGGCTCCATGATACAGCAGCTGTAACACTACTGTCTGAAGGCTCCATGATACAGCAGCTGTAACACTACTGTCTGAAGGCTCCATGATACAGCAGCTGTAACACTACTGTCTGAAGGCTCCATGATACAGCAGCTGTAACACTACTGTCTGAAGGCTCCATGATACAGCAGCTGTAATACTACAGTCTGAAGGCTCCATGATACAGCAGCTGTAACACTACTGTCTGAAGGCTCCATGATACAGCAGCTGTAACACTACTGTCTGAAGGCTCCATGATACAGCAGCTGTAACACTACTGTCTGAAGGCTCCATGATACAGCAGCTGTAACACTACTGTCTGAAGGCTCCATGATACAGCAGCTGTAATACTACTGTCTGAAGGCTCCATGATACAGCAGCTGTAACACTACTGTCTGAAGGCTCCATGATACAGCAGCTGTAACACTACTGTCTGAAGGCTCCATGATACAGCAACCTTGATATTTAGGACATACTGTATCTGTAGTTCATTCACTCATCAGCTGTTTGTCCCTCTATAAGACAGTCAACTACTGGAACTCCTTCTTTGGCCGCTTTCAAAACCTTTCCTGGAAAATAGCACATTTTGTGTTTTTAAATTATTTCCTGTAGAGAGAGAGAGAGAGAGAGAGAGAGAGAGAGATCAAATACCATTAAGTGTCTCACGTGTTTGATTTATTTAATGAGGTGTATATTTTGAAAGCCAGTCTTTACATAATACATGGTCATATCAGCTGAGGACTGAAGCTACTGCATATTAATTATACATGGAGGTCACCAGAGAGACATTAGCATCGCCAGCAGCAGAGGCAGCAGCAGGCTCACGTCTTCATCTGTTTCTCCAAGTATGTGTCCCAAATGGCACCCTATTCCCTATATAGTGCACTACTTTTGACCAGAGCCCTATGGACACTGGTCAAAAGTAGTGCACTATATAGGAATGAGGATGTCATTTGTGAGGCAGCCTGGTGCTGCTGTTGCTCAGGTGTGCGTGCAGGGATACAGGGATATCTCCTGATTGTGGCCTGTCAGATGTGTCTCAGCTGATTGTTGAGTTAATTGTGTCGGTTTCAATGAACACCTCTGTGACATTTAAACTACAGGGTCCCCGGGCGAGATGTACATGTGACAGAAGAAACAGAGGAGCATCTGTAGACAGCGCATAAGTACATAATAATAGGAATTTTGTTCTTCTCTTCCTCTCTTCTCCTCTCCTCTGCTTCTCTCCTCCCTGATTGATCTGTGGAGGATGGTGATTTGTTTTACGGCTGTGATCGAGGACAAAAATGAATCACACTGGTTAGCAGACTTGGATTCAAACACAATTCGAAATCATTCAAACATTTCATGTATTTGCTCAAGCCTGTCTGGAATAACATACTATTCAAAATACCATTTGAACCCAGCTCTGCTGCTTAGAGGCGTTGCAATATGAAGATGTTCTCAGAGATCTGTGGTAGACGGTGCCAAGACGTGACTCCCCACGCGGCTGGCCGGCCAGCTCGGCCAATGACAGCTGTCTGATATGTCTGGTGTGGATTAACTGAAAGATTATTTCAGCGGTAGCAGTTTCTCTGGCCGAGGAGTCGCGTTCCCTTGGATGATTCACTGTGTCCCCGAACCATATGCACTGCTTCTATGAAGCATCCAACAAGCGGAGATGGAAGCTAATCAAAACCAGTTAGATTTAAATTACAGTGCGGTTCAAGGACAAGGTTGAACAAATATTTTTATTCATGTTTAGGATTGAGAAATATTGATATTATTCATAGAATTAATGCAAAGATAAAATATCAATGTCCTTGCATAGAGTTTATGTGCATGGCCATTATTACTAAATTAATAATGATATGTACCCATTGTTTTGAAGAATATAACGTGGCTCATGAGCTTAGTTCATCTGTCGTACCCCTTCCGAACCCCCCAAAAAAAGATTGTTTACTCCAATGTTTGTAATAATGTAAATGTAAACAAACAACGTACAGCCTCAAAACATGGTTAAAAATATGGACGGTCAGTCCTTGCAACCATAGCTCTGTCTATGAATTTGAGAGTAGTAAAGTTCTTACAGCCCCATCACTGAGCCTTTTACTGAAACAGTGGCGGGTAGTTCGCGTTATTGTTTCAACTGTGGATTTCCCCTTTAACGTGCAACTGGTGCATGGAACAAAAGTACACCTACTTAAAAATGTGAATAAATGATGTGCTGGGGGAAAAAAAGTTGTTTTAACATTCAAGCTTTCGACATGAACAGTATAGCAAAGAAAACAGTTGATTTCTACCCAAACACTGTTAGTGTAGAAGATGCAGAAGATTAGTGGTTAACTGCTCTGATTAACATATATTAACCAGATTATTACCAGATTATTAGGCCTACCCTAGTCTAAACGCCAGATGGCATGTCCTTCTACAATTGTTCCTAGGGTTTATGACTGTGTCTAATAGCCATTCATGTCATGGCATTTCTTTTGTAACATGTAAAACAAACTCCGATATTAGATATTGTTCACAATAATCCATAATTTTCAACTCATGCTATTTCCAACTCTTGTGGGAAAACCCCCCCAGAAAGACACAGTGTTGTATTATTAATTAAATAATCTAAATAGCCCCTGTTCTTTGGAGAGAAATTAAATAATGCCATACCGGTATAGCCTAACTATCTGATTCATTTAATATTCTTCCCACCACAGCTAAATCAGACTCAGAACAGAAATGAAATGATAAACTTTCCACTAATGCAGAGTAAAAAGGTTTATCCACCCAGGTCCCATGCTGTTCTATTCCCTATATAGAGCACTACTTTTGACCAGGGCCCGTAGGGAACCCGCTACTCAAACGTAGTACACTGTATAGGGAACAGGGTACCATTTGAGCCATGGCCTATGTTCCATGCAGCTACGGCCTCCAGTGATGACCAGTCAAATTGGATTAAGTCTGTGGTGGCTTGGGGGTTCTCTACAGCTGCTGCTGCTTGATAGGGGGGTTTAGGTGAGCTGCAAAGTGTTAACTTGGCCCCACTTAAAAGACTAGCACAGACACACATTTATATTCTACAGCCAAACACTGGCACTGGCAGGTTACAATGCCAGCCGAGTAGGATAGTAGTCATGTCGCTAATGAAAAATACTGCAGAAAATCTATATATCTGGAGTGGAGGTTGTTTGTTTAAATAGATATTAATCATGTACATTACTCTCTACTGTCTCTGCTACTACTCTACTGTGTTATAAGGATAAAGACTACCACTACTACTACTAAAACTACTACTACTACTATGTTATAAGGATAAAGACTACTACTACTACTACTACTCTACTGTGTTAAAAGGATAAAGACTACCACTACTACTACTACTACTACTACTACTACTACTACTACTCCACTGTGTTATAAGGATAAAGACTACAACTACTACTACTACAACTCTACTGTGTTATAATGATAATGACTACTAATACTACTACAACTATGTTATAAGGATTAAGACTACTAATACTACTACAACTACTACAACTATGGTATAAGGATTAAGACTACTAATACTACTACAACTATGGTATAAGGATTAAGACTACTAATACTACTACTACTACAACTACAACTATGTTATAAGGATAAAGACGAATACTACTACAACTCTACTGTGGTATAATGATAGTGACTACTAATACTACTACAACTATGTTATAAGGATTAAGACTACTACTACTACTACTACAACTCTACTGTGTTATAAGAATAAAGACTACTACAACTCTACTGTGTTATAAGGATAAAGACTACTGCTACTACTACTACTGTGTTATAAGGATAACGACCACTACTACTACTACTACTGTGTTATAAGGATAACGACCACTACTACTACTACTACTGTGTTATAAGGATAACGACCACTACTACTACTACTACTACTGTGTTATAAGGATAACGACTACTACTACTACTACTCTACTGTGTTATAAGGATAAAGACTACTACTACTACTATTACTACAACTACTGTGTTATACGGATAAAGACTACTACTACTACTACTCTACTCTACTGTGTTATAAGGATACAGACTACTACTACTACTACTACTACTACTACTACTACAACTACTGTGTTATAAGGATAACGACTACTACTACTACTCTACTCTACTCTACTATGGTATAAGGATAAAGACTACTACTACTACTCTACTCTACTGTGTTATAAGGATAAAGACTACTACTACTACTCTACTCTACTGTGTTATAAGGATAACGACCACTACTACTACTACTACTGTGGTATAAGGATAACGACTACTACTACTACTCTACTCTACTATGTTATAAGGATAAAGACTACTACTACTACAACTACTGTGTTATACGGATAAAGACTACTACTACTACTACTCTACTCTACTGTGTTATAAGGATAAAAACTACTACTACTACTACTACTACTACTACAACTACTGTGTTATACGGATAAAGACTACTACTACTACTACTCTACTCTACTGTGTTATAAGGATAAAGACTACTACTACTACTACTACAACTACTGTGTTATACGGATAAAGACTACTACTACTACTACTACTACTCTACTCTACTGTGTTATAAGGATAAAGACTACTACTACTAATACTACTACTACTACAACTACTGTGTTATAAGGATAAAGACTACTACTACTACTACTACTACAACTACTGTGTTATAAGGATAAAGACTACTACTACTACTACTCTACTGTGTAATAAGGATAAAGACTACTGCTACTACTACAACTCTACTGTGTTATAAGGATAAAGACTACTACTACTACTACTCTACTGTGTAATACGGATAAAGACTACTGCTACTACTACTACTACTACTGTGTTATAAGGATAACAACTACTACTACTCTACTCTACTATGTTATAAGGATAAAGACTACTACTACTACTCTACTCTACTGTGTTATAAGGATAAAGACTACTACTACTACTACAACGACTGTGTTATACGGATAAAGACTACTACTACTACTCTACTCTACTGTGTTATAAGGATAAAGACTACTACTACTACTCTACTCTGTTATAAGGATAAAGACTACTACTACAACTACTGTGTTATACGGATAAAGACTACTACTACTACTCTACTCTACTGTGTTATAAGGATAAAGACTACTACTACTACAACTCTACTGTGTTATAAGGATAAAGACTACTACTACTCTACTGTGTTATAAGGATAAAGACTACTACCACTACTACTACTACTACTACAACTCTACTGTGTTATAAGGATAAGGACTACTACTATTCTACTGTGTTATAAGGATAAAGACTACTACCACTACTACTACTATTACTCTACTGTGTTATAAGGATAACGACTACTACCACTACTACTACTACTACTACTACCACTACTACTCTACTGTGTTATAAGGATAAAGAATACTACTATTCTACTGTGTTATAAGGATAAGGACTACTACTATTCTACTGTGTTATAAGGATAAGGACTACTACTACTCTACTGTGTTATAAGGATAAGGACTACTACTACTCTACTGTGTTATAAGGATACAGATTACTGTTACTCTACTATACTGTGCTCTACTGTTACAAGGATAAAGACACAACTCTGCCACATGGCCTCAAACTGCACCATTTTGTTTCTCTCCGTCGCCCACACACTTTCAACATTTAGTTAACAAAGCATTTGACCTTTCCTTTGTGTTAAAGATGGAGGACTGGTTGATTTCCAGTTTTTAATTATACGTGTTTTCGAGATGATTGACGAGAAGAGTATGGTAGAAACCATCGGGTATCTCACCGCACCCTCATATGCCATGTCTTGAAATATGCAGACAGACAGATTAAAAGTTCATTTACACTCTAATACTTCTGACAGACAACTTTTTAACTACACCCATAACTTTTGGACTTTCTAGCATTCCCGGAAGGCATGAATTATTGAGAAAATGTGTATTTACGTGTAGTGTAGATTGCTTCTTCAATAGATACAGTAAATATTGTGAATATTACTCTGTCGTACTGTCATAAGGCATAAGGCATCGAGCTAAAGGCTAGAGCTGCCGCTTTCAAGGAGCGTTAGACTAATCCGGACGCTTATAAGAAATCCCGCTACGCCCTCAGACGAACCATCAAACAAGCAAAGCATCAATACAGGACTAAGATTGAATCCTACTACACCGGCTCTGATGCTCGTCCGATGTGGCAGGGCTTGAAAACTATTACGGATTACAAAGGGAAACCCAGACCTGAGCTGCCCAGTGACGTGAGCCTACCAGACGAGCTACATGCTTCGAGGCAAGCAACACTGAAGCATGCACGAGTGCACCAGCTGTTCTGGATGACTGTGTGATAAAGCTCTCGGTAGCTGATGTGAACAAAACCTTTAAACAGTTCAACATTCACAGGACGTGTACTCAAAGCATGCGCGGACCAACTGTCAAGTGTCTTCACTGACATCTTCAACTTCTCCCTGACCGAGTCTGTAATACCTAAATGTTTCAAATAGACCACCATAGGGAAGTGAAGGTAACCTGCCTAAATGAAGCGAAGGTAACCTGCCTAAATGATTACCGCCCCGTGGCGCACACGTCGGTAGCCATGAAGTGCTTTGAAAGGCTGGTCATGGCTCACATCAACAGCATCCTCCCGAACACCCTAGACCCACTCCAATTCGCATACCGCCCCAACAGATCCACAGATGACGTAATCTCAATCGCACTCCACACTGCCCTTTCTCACCTGGACAAAAGGAACACCAATGTGAGAATGATGTTCATTGACTACAACTCAACGTTCAACACCATAGTGCCCATAAAGCTCATCACTAAGCTAAGGACTCTGGGACTAAACACCTCCCTCTGCAACTGGATCCTGGACTTCCTGACGGGTCGCCCCCAGGTGGTAAGGGTAGGCAACAATACGTCTGCCACGCTGATCCTTAACACTGGGGCCCCTCAGGGGTGTGTACTTAGTCCCCTCCTGTATTCCCTGTTCACACATGACTGCGTGGCCAAACACGACTCCAACACCATCATTAAGTTTGCTGATGACACAACAGTGGAAGGCCTGATCACCGGCAACGATGAGACAGCCTATAGGGAGGAGGTCAGAGAACTGGCAGTGTGGTGCCAGGACAACAACCTCTCCCTCAATGTGAGCAAGACTAAGGAGCTGATCGTGGACTACAGGAAATGGCGGAACGAACAGGCCCCCATTAACATCGACGGGGCTGTAGTGAAGCGGGTCAAGAGTTTCAAGTTCCTTGTTGTCCACATAACCAACAAACTATCATGGTCCAAACATACCAAGACAGTCGTAAGAGGGCAGGACAAAACCTCTTCCCCCTCAGGAGACTGAAAAGATTTGGCATGGGTCCCCAGATCCTCAAAAGGTTCTACAGCTGCACCATCGAGAGCATGCTGACCGGTTGCATCACTGCCTGGTATGGCAACTGCTCGGCATCTGACCGTATGGCGCTACAGAGGGTATTACCGGAGCACCAAGTCTAGGACCAAAAGTCTCCTCAACAGCTTCTACCCCCAAGCCATAAGACTGCTGGCTGAACAAGTCATAAGATCGCCACAGGACAATTTATATTGACACCCCCCCTCCCTTTTGTACACTGCTGCTACTAACTGTTTGTTTGTTACCTATGCATAGTCACTTCGCCCCCACCTACATGTACAGATTACCTCAACTAGCCTGTACACCTCCAAGTACAGTTTAACTCAACTAGACTGTACCCCTACATGTACAGATTACCTCAACTAGCCTGTACCCCTCCAAGTACAGATTACTTCAACTAGCCTGTACCCCTTCAAGTACAGATTACCTCAACTAGCCTGTACCCCTCCAAATACAGATTACCTCAACTAGCCTGTACCCCTACAAGTACAGATTACCTCAACTAGCCTGTACCCCTCCAAATACAGATTACCTCAACTAGCCTGTACCCCTACAAATACAGATTACCTCAACTAGCCTGTACCCCTCCAAATACAGATTACCTCAACTAGCCTGTACCCCTACAAATACAGATTACCTCAACTAGCCTGTACCCCTGAAAGTACAGATTAGCTCAACTAGCCTGTACCCCTACAAGTACAGATTACCTCAACTAGCCTGTACCCCTACATGTACAGATTACCTCAACTAGCCTGTACCCCTACATGTACAGATTACCTCAACTAGCCTGTACCCCTACATGTACAGATTACCTCAACTAGCCTGTACCCCTACATGTACAGATTACCTCAACTAGCCTGTACCCCTACATGTACAGATTACCTCAACTAGCCTGTACCCCTACATGTACAGATTACCTCAACTAGCCTGTACCCCTACATGTACAGATTACCTCAACTAGCCTGTAACCCTACATGTACAGATTACCTCAACTAGCCTGTACCCCTACATGTACAGATTACCTCAACTAGCCTGTACCCCTACAAGTACAGATTACCTCAACTAGCCTGTACCCCTCCAAATACAGATTACCTCAACTAGCCTGTACCCCTACAAGTACAGATTACCTCAACTAGCCTGTACCCCTCCAAATACAGATTACCTCAACTAGCCTGTACCCCTACAAGTACAGATTACCTCAACTAGCCTGTACCCCTAAAAGTACAGATTAGCTCAACTAGCCTGTACCCCTACAAGTACAGATTACCTCAACTAGCCTGTACCCCTACATGTACAGATTACCTCAACTAGCCTGTACCCCTACATGTACAGATTACCTCAACTAGCCTGTACCCCTACATGTACAGATTACCTCAACTAGCCTGTACCCCTACATGTACAGATTACCTCAACTAGCCTGTACCCCTACATGTACAGATTACCTCAACTAACCTGTACCCCTACATGTACAGATTACCTCAACTAGCCTGTACCCTTACATGTACAGATTACCTCAACTAGCCTGTACCCCTACATGTACAGATTACTTCAACTAGCCTGTACCCCTACAAGTACAGATTACCTCAACTAGCCTGTACCCCTACAAGTACAGATTACCTCAACTAGCCTGTACCCCTACATGTACAGATTACCTCAACTAGCCTGTACCCCTACATGTACAGATTACCTCAACTAGCCTGTACCCCTACATGTACAGATTACCTCAACTAGCCTTTACCCCTACATGTACAGATTACCTCAACTAGCCTGTACCCCTACATGTACAGATTACCTCAACTAGCCTGTACCCCTACATGTACAGATTACCTCAACTAGCCTGTACCCCTACATGTACAGATTACCTCAACCAGCCTGTACCCCTACATGTACAGATTACCTCAACTAGCCTGTACCCCTACATGTACAGATTACCTCAACTAGCCTGTACCCCTACATGTACAGATTACCTCAACTAGCCTGTACCCCTACATGTACAGATTACCTCAACTAGCCTGTACCCCTACAAGTACAGATGACCTCAACTAGCCTGTACCCCTCCAAATACAGATTACCTCAACTAGCCTGTACCCCTACAAGTACAGATTACCTCAACTAGCCTGTACCCCTCCAAATACAGATTACCTCAACTAGCCTGTACCCCTACAAGTACAGATTACCTCAACTAGCCTGTACCCCTAAAAGTACAGATTAGCTCAACTAGCCTGTACCCCTACATGTACAGATTACCTCAACTAGCCTGTACCCCTACATGTACAGATTACCTCAACTAGCCTGTACCCCTACATGTACAGATTACCTCAACTAGCCTGTACCCCTACATGTACAGATTACCTCAACTAGCCTGTACCCCTACATGTACAGATTACCTCAACTAGCCTGTACCCCTACATGTACAGATTACCTCAACTAACCTGTACCCCTACATGTACAGATTACCTCAACTAGCCTGTACCCTTACATGTACAGATTACCTCAACTAGCCTGTACCCCTACATGTACAGATTACTTCAACTAGCCTGTACCCCTCCAAGTACAGATTACCTCAACTAGCCTGTACCCCTACAAGTACAGATTACCTCAACTAGCCTGTACCCCTACATGTACAGATTACCTCAACTAACCTGTACCCCTACATGTACAGATTACCTCAACTAGCCTGTACCCCTCCAAGTACAGATTACTTCAACTAGCCTGTACCCCTACATGTACAGATTACCTCAACTAGCCTGTACCCCTTCAAGTACAGATTACTTCAACTAGCCTGTACCACTACATGTACAGAATACGTCAACTAGCCTGTACCACTACATGTACAGATTACCTCAACTAGCCTGTACCCCTACATGTACAGATTACCTCAACTAGCCTGTACCCCTACATGTACAGATTACCTCAACTAGCCTGTACCCCTACATGTACAGATTACCTCAACTAGCCTGTACCCCTACATGTACAGATTACCTCAACTAGCCTGTACCCCTACATGTACAGATTACCTCAACCAGCCTGTACCCCTACATGTACAGATTACCTCAACTAGCCTGTACCCCTACATGTACAGATTACCTCAACTAGCCTGTACCCCTACATGTACAGATTACCTCAACTAGCCTGTACCCCTACAAATACAGATTACCTCAACTAGCCTGTACCCCTACATGTAAAGATTACCTCAACCAGCCTGTACCACTACAAGTACAGATTACCTCAACTAGCCTGTACCCCTACATGTACAGATTACATCAACTAGCCTGTACCCCTACATGTACAGATTACCTGACTCAGTACCGGTGCCCCCTGTATATAGCCTCATTATTGCTATTCTTATTGTGTTACTTTTTATTAATACTTTTTATTAATACTTTTTATTTTAGTCTACTTGGTAAATATTTTCTTCTTCTTTAACTGCACTGTTGGATAAGGGCTTGTAAGTCAGCATTTCACTGTAAATCTACACTTGTTGTATTCAACATCTGTGTGTAACGGCAGCCTTCCTCCTCTTCGTCTAAAGAGGAGGTGTAGCAGGGATCGGACCAAGACGCAGCGTATTCCGTGTTCAACATGCTTTAATCAACAAGACGAAAACTGTGAACACTTACAACGATACAAAATAACAAACGTGGCAAACCGAAACAGCCCTATCTGGTGCAGAGAAAACACAGAGACAGGAAACAACCACCCACAAAATCCCAACACAAAACAAGCCACCTATATATGATTCCCAATCAGAGACAACACAAAACATCTTGCTTCTACACCTGCATTGCTTGCTGTTTGGGGTTTTAGGCTGGGTTTCTGTACAGCACTTCGAGATATTAGCTGATGTACGAAGGGCTATATAAAATAAACTTGATTGATTGATTGATCTGCCTCTGATTGAGAACCATATTAGGCCAAACATAGAAACAGACAAACTAGACACACACCATAGAATGCCCACCCAGCTCACGTCCTGACCAACACTAAAACAAGCAAAACACACAAGAACTATGGTCAGAACGTGACACTGTGACAAATAAAGGATGAACCATCACATTTTTCTCAAACATTTAAAATGATTATTAATACGCAATTATTTGAGATATAATATATTGGTCCCTGTTGCATTCTTCCAGACTTGTTTCAGCAAAAATGGGATAAACAAATGTCTCATTGATGGCAGAGCTATTCTGAAGGAGAGTTTGACCTGCAGACAGGGGCCAAGGTTGTATTTTTAAACAGAGAATAGAGAGAGACAGAGACTAGAAATGCCAAGAGAACATCAAAGACAGTGTTCGTTTTACCCATGGCTGGAATGCTGAGGGTTTAGGTCTTTGCCAGCTTCCCCCCCAGTGATTGAATGTGTGTGTGTGTGTGTGTGTGTGTGTGTGTGTGTGTGTGTGTGTGTGTGTGTGTGTGTGTGTGTGTGTGTGTGTGTGTGTGTGTGTGTGTGTGTGTGTGTGTGTGTGTGTGTGTAAAAACCTCATGCCAATGTTGTTGTCAATACCCCTTGGTCCATCCTCTGGCCTGTAGTTTTGGTCTCTCCCAAGAGTGAGCTGAAAGAGACAGGAGTTGTTGTGTTCCTCAACCAACACTACTGACACATGGAACTAACATTTGGCAGGTTGTTTCCCACCATATCGCTGTTGCCTGCAGTTACGGCAAATATCTCCATTTTCTTTGTAGGCTGCGTTACTAAACCCCATTACAATGTTGATTAATCCTTTGAACTTGTTTTTGTAAAGAGGTCTTGTGAAGAAATGGGAAATGGTTCAGCAGCACTTTACATTCCAGCCCAGAATAGAGGGTAACAACCACAGAGATCCTATTCAATTATCCTATTAAAAATGTACTTTTATGGTAATAACATAATAATAAAGTGAAATAAAGTGAAAACTAGTTTTAAAGACTTCCTGTTTTCTCATAATAACCATATAATTGATTGCTTGGTAATAATAAAAATGTACATATATATATATAACTTTGTCTTTTTGTCTTCACTGCTTGGTCTGGGATCAGATCCCCTTTGTCCATATAATCTTATTCATTATGGTCTATGAGGCAAAACTGATCCTAGATCAGCATTCAAACTTTAAGACACTTTATGAATACAGGCCCTGATTAAGATTTTTGGAGACATTTACTGTAGCATCACCTTCCATAGAGATGGAAAGAGGGCACACCTCTCCATCTATCTCTATGGGTCATTTCCCATGATGCCACGCTCCATTACTTAGACATAGCTAAGTCTAGCTGGGAGAAATACAATTCATCCTCGTGGATACATCCACATTATGTATCACTGTCCCTGGCTGTAGCAGCTTTCTCACTGTACAGCACCTACGTACCAGACCTGGGTTCAAATACTATTTGAGATCTTTCAAATCCTTTTGAGCGTTTGCTCTACCCTGGCTGGAGTGCCAGATGGGGCGGGGTTCGCACCCTATTCCCTATACAGTGCACTACTTTTGACTAGAGACTTTTGGGCCCTGGTGAAAAGTCGTGCACTAGATAGGGAATATGGTGGTATTTGTGACGCATCCTACATTTCAATGTGACGTTTGAGCTTTGGTTTAACCAGGAGGACAATTACACCCTACTGCATAACTCACAGCACCACTATCAGTCCACTGTGTCACATCACTATAATGGACGCCATGAATTAAACTGCCTGCTGAGTTTTGTTAGAGTCCGTCGGCGAACGGCAGAGAAACAGTAATTACTGGGTAGTACAATCCTATGTTTACAGTCCCAGATGTATATATATATAGCATGTAGTATAATTGTTGCTTGACAGCTATTACCTAGATGGAGTGTATTTCTGACCCAGCCTATGAGTGAGTAAGGGCAAGCTGTGATTACAGCCTTTCATACAGGGTTTAATAGTAGCTATAACCCATAGTTTATTTCCAAATGGGACAATAACGCTCTCACATGAAACAAATTGACAAACTTTATATTTCATAAGGTACTTATAAGATGATTAAATGTATATAAACTGGAATACAGTGGGCTAGACACAATCATTGCAATGAATGTTCAAACATGTCCGACCTTTCAGCATGTCAAAATTCTATCCGAATCTTTGTCTTACAACAACATTGTCAGGGGACTTACCAAGTAAAAATAAATCATTGTCAGAATGTCAAGTTAGAATGAAAAATAAATGAAACTTTCACCGTGTGTGACGAATAGACACTTCAGAAAAGCCCATTCATCTATTCACATTTATGATGTATGAAGTATGAAGTATGAAGTTGACAGTTTGTCTCCTTATGGGATCTAAACTCTATCATTTAGGGATCTAAACTACAGTGTGACAGGGTCAAAGTATTATGTGACCCTGCTGGTCATCTATGAAAGTTTGAACAATTTAATGGCCATGTACTGTTATAATGTCCACCCGGCACAGTCAGAAGAGGACTGGCCACCCCTCAGAGCCTGGTTCCTCTCTAGGTTTCTTCCTAGGTTCATGCATTTCTAGGGAGTTTTTCCTAGACACCGTGCTTTCTACATCTGCATTGCTTGCTGTTTGGGGTTATAGGCTGGGTTTCTGTATAAGCACTTTGTGACATGTGCTGATGTAAAAATGACTTTATAAAGACATTTGATTTGATTTGAAAGTACCTGAGAGGATCACATTGAAATAATATCAGAACATTATATAGGTATATAGTGTCCTTGTGTGAACTCTGTGGACTAAATGCACAGGTCACTGACAGGTTTGGCTCACATCTACAGTGTAATAGTCTTTAGGCATACAGCAGTTACAGGAGGGCAGCTCTATCATATGACCACAAAGTACTTGTGGTTTTTTTTGGGGGGGGGGGGGTCATTAGCTGATAGGTCGTTCAAACCTCTCTTACTTTAGTTCCATTGAGTTTGATGAAGCTTCTCTGGCAGGAATCAGCCAAGACAATGAGTTGGTCAAACTAGTGGTTGTTCACTTTGTTCCTTATCTATGTCACGTGCTTTGGCCATGGAAACATATGTTTCTCATGCCAATAAAGCCCTTTGAGTTGAATTGATTAGAGAGAGAGAGAGAGAGAGAGAGAGAGAGAGAGAGAGAGAGAGAGAGAGAGAGAGAGAGAGAGAGAGAGAGAGAGAGAGAGAGAGAGAGAGAGAGAGAGAGAGAGAGAGAGAGAGAGAGAGAGAGAATAGGGCAACAGACACTGCTCTTATTGAGCCAACTCTCCCCCTCCATTGAGCCAAGTCTGAAATTACAATCATTCATTTAAAATGTTTTACGAAACCAACTAGCCAGCCTGACCTCCGTTCCTAACAAATTGTCAGTGTTGAATATAGACATACTAGGCATATCTACAATGTCCTTTGCACTTGAGTGGCCATACCAGGCCATACCTTCAGATCAGAGACGGTCAGGGCACCAACAGAGCCCTCAAACAGAAGATCAAGAAGAAGAAGAGGAATGGCGAGACACGGCAGTGCCAGACCGCTGTGATCATCGGTCCAGACGGCATGCCCCTGACCGTCTACCCCTGTCACATCTGTGGTAAGAAGTTCAGGTCACAAGGCTTCCTCAAGTGTCACATGAAGAACCATCCTGACCACCACGTTAAGAAGTACCAGTGTACCGACTGTGACTTCACCACCAACAAGAAGGTCAACTTCCACAACCACCTGGAGTCCCACAAGCTACTGGTCCATCACAGAGACAGAACCTCTTCCCCAGACTACCCAGAATACAACAGGACCACCCCAGAGTACCCAGAATACAACAGGACCACCCCAGAGTACCCAGAATACAACAGGACCACCCCAGAGTACACAGAATACAACAAGACCACCCCAGAGTACACAGAGTACACCCGGCGTTACCACGAAGACAGCCAGCTAGGGTCTAACAAGCTGATCCTGAGGGACAAGGAGTCCAAACTGCACCACTGTAAGTACTGTGACTATGAGACTGCAGAGCAGGGGCTCCTTAACCGCCACCTATTGGCCGTTCACAGTAGGAATTTTGCCCACGTGTGCGTGGAGTGCGCTAAAGGCTTCCGTCACCCGTCAGAGCTCAAGAAGCACATGCGGACCCACACGGGCGAGAAGCCGTACTGCTGCCCGCACTGTGACTTTCGCTGTGCAGACCAGTCCAACCTAAAGACTCACATCAAGAGCAAACACAGTGCCGACCTGCCTTTTAAGTGTGGCCACTGCCCCCAGGCCTACGCAGACGAGGGGGAGCTGCAGCGGCACACAGAGATGGTGCAGGGACACAAGACCCACCAGTGTCCCCACTGTGAACACAAGAGCACCAACTCCTCTGATCTAAAACGACACATTATATCTGTTCACACCAAAGACTTCCCTCACCAGTGTGACGTGTGTGAGAAGGGCTTCCACCGGCCCTCTGAGCTGAAGAAACACTCCGAGACGCACAAGGGCAGCAAGGTGCATCAGTGCAGGCACTGTAACTTCACGACCTTTGACACTTTCACCCTCAGCAGACACATCCTGTCCGTTCACACCAAGGACCTCCCCTTTAAGTGTAAACGCTGCCGGCGAGGGTTCCGCCAGTCCGCGGAGCTGAAGAAACACATGAAGACCCACAGCGGGAGGAAGGTGTACCAGTGTCAGTACTGCGAGTACAACAGCCCGGACGCTTCAGGATTCAAACGCCACGTGATCTCGATCCACACCAAGGAATACCCCCACTGCTGTGACTACTGTTGTAAAGGCTTCAGAAGGCCCTCGGAGAAGAGTCAGCACATAGCCAGACATCACAAAGATATGCTGATGGAACGTTGTTAATACAATGTTGACACAACGTTACCCGGACAGACAGACTGACACACTCACTCCTTAGTCTATGTAGACCTTTTTCACACCACGAAGGGGGAACACATTTAGGCAGTTGATAGGGATGGAATGGTACATTTAGACAGCTAGCGATGATAACATTCTGACTGCTTCTCTTTTTCTACTGGTTGTATAGAGTAGGAATAGGTCTCACCAGACCCTCCCCCATTCCCTCTCCCCCAGGTGTAATCAAACTAAGCATGTGGTGGAAGTTGGTGAAGTTTAAAACCAGTGTATATGTTGTCAGTGGGGCGCCTGTCACTCTTTCTGTATTTATTTATCTGCAGAGAGAGGATTCACCATATGATGACATTTTTTTTTCAGTGTCTCAAAATATGTCTGTGTATACCTGTTGAATTTCTGGGAGAAAGAAATGGACAGAAGGACGGCGTCCTCTAATATAGGATGTGGTTATGTGAGATCGTCCACTTTACCAATTTGTAAGTCGCTCTGGATAAGAGCGTCTGCTAAATGACTTAAATGTAAATGAGTCATATAATGCTTCATAGTGATCTATAATAAGGATGTTATAAACTAATTAAATTCCACAAACCGGAAACATCATGAACCGGCCGACTAGCTGACAGACAAGTTAGTATTAAAGCCATTTTCAGCAACTGACACATAACTTGTTTGCCTCTTTCAAAATGGTCTCAGGCGTACTGAAATGAAAAATCCACATGAAAAGCATGTGTTCTGTGTTTTTTCTCTTTTGAGGGAAAACGAAGATAGCGGTGCCATTACGATTGCTCTGTGGGAGCCAGAAACGTACGACTGTGCCCCAAACGGCCTCCTATTCACTACTTTTGGTCAGGGCCCATAGGAAATCCCATAGGGCTCTGGTCAGAAGTAGTGCACTACACAGCGAATAGGGTGCCATTTGGGGCACATAGTATGATTTGGAGGGGATCTGCTGTTTGCTTCGATGAAAATGAGCCTTGATGAGATACACAGAAAGCTGTTCAAAGAAGACCAGGTAATTGCTATGCACCAGTCTCTATGAACCCTGAGTCTACATCCCAAATGGCACCCTATTCCCTATGAAGTGCATTACTTTGGACTAGGGCCCATAGGTCTCTGGTCAAAAGTAGTGCACTTTGAGGAAATAGGGTTCCATTTGCGAGCCATCCTGTGTCTATCTCAGAATGGGGAATTAATATGGAAAACAGTTGGAGAAAGTCTATCGCCAAACATGAAAACACACATCTTTGTTTGCTATATCTGAGAGTGCCTGTTGACGTGATTTAGGTAGTTAGTCATGTAACAATGCATGTTTTATTTTAGGGTATGAAATATTGTGCTTCATTGTAAAGCATACAGTATTTCTGATATACAGAATACTAAAAATCACAATATGAAAAGGGATTAATGTAAACCATTTAGAGGGAATGTTTGAGCCTGGAATGCAAATAACCGTTAGCGATGTGATGCAACACACTGAAACATCACTGCTTGGCCTAGATATTTCCTAATTCAATAAATCGCACTGGCATTTCTTCATATGCTAATGCCTTTAATGAAAAGAAGCAGAAATTAGATTTGTATGTATTAGGTCTTTGTTGTAAAATTGTTAGATATTACTTGTTAGATATTGTTACAGTGTCGGAACTGGAAGCACAAACATTTCACTACACTCCCAATAACATCTGCTAAACACGTGTATTTGACCAATAAAATTTGATTTGATTTGATAAGCAGAAATTATATGTTATTATGACTAATTTATAGTTTTCAGAAAATGTATTACCCGTTTCAACAACACAACACTCCTTTCTGCAGATGCTAGACCATACACAGTGTAAAAGGTAAAGGATTGGTGACTATAGAGGCGGAAGGTAGCTTGGTGGTTAGAGCATCGGACCAGTAACCGAAAGGTTGCTGGCTCAAATCCCTGAGCTGACAAAGTAAAATAATCTGTCGTTCTGCCCCTGAACAAGGCAGTTAACACACTGTTCCCCAGGAGGCTGTCATTGTAAATAAGGGTTTGTTCTTAAATGACTTGCCTGGTTAAATTAAAAAATGAAATAGTTATTGTACAAGAGAATAGCTTCTTAATAGTCACCAGGTTAAATAAAGTCAATAAATCAATTGGCATTACACAAGGGAAACATTACAGTAGATGTATAAATGAGGATGTGGTATATAGTCTTGGACACATAGCTATGTTTTATTATATATATCTAATGCAGGTTGTGGTCATGTTGTTGGTCAAATTAGAAGATGTTCTTTTGTATAGTTGTATAATTTATTATTATTAGAGGCCTACTGAACATTAAACAGACTATTAAACTGTGAACTAACTGTAAGACAGTTAGATGTAAGACAGTCAGATGGTAAGACAGTCAGATGGCCTATTGGACAGAATTTGTGTGTGTGTGCTTGTGCTTGGTTGCGTGTTTGCATATCTCATGGCCTTGCTTCGTGCACTGCAGGCTCGAATAACCTGATATACACATTGCATGAAATGTAAGAAGGTAGAACATTTAAATATTTATAATTCCCCCATTGCAGTCAGGACTGCCTCTCTTGGGCACCCAGATTGGAAGGCTTACAGAAATTCAGAATTTGAATGCATCACAAATGAATAGCTATATTTAGATGGTTCATGTTGAAACAGAAACGTATTGCTTCACGTCCACTGGTGGTGGTTTCAAAATGAAGGCACCAGTATGGGGAGACATAGGTAACACTTTAAGGGCATACAGATATAGGCGTATGCCTTATGATGCATTATAATGCCTTATGATACTCTTATATTGTATTATAGAACTAGCTTTATGGGTGTCTACTTTCTAAAGGGGTTTATAAGTTGTTTATCAACTGTTATAGATAGTTTAAAAATATATAACAAATAGTTAACACAGTGGTTGAAATTGTGTGATTTGTTATTTTAATGCCAGTCATTCGACTGGTTCTGTCATTTCTTGATTTGTTGTTTAGATTTTTGGTTATGTGTGTATTAGTATTGTATTTGTGAGACATTCTAGTGCCCTGTTGCAGGTGGTAACTTAAGACATTCTACTGCCCTGTTGGAGCTGGTAACATAAGACATTCTTCTGCCCTGTTGGAGCTGGTAACATAAGACATTCTACTGCTCTGTTGGAGCTGGTAACATAAGACATTCTACTGCTCTGTTGGAGCTGGTAGCATAAGACATTCTACTGCACTGTTGCAGGTGGTAACTTAAGACATTCTACTGCCCTGTTGGAGCTGGTAACATCAGACATTCTTCTGCCCTGTTGGAGCTGGTAACATAAGACATTCTACTGCTCTGTTGGAGCTGGTAGCATAAGACATTCTACTGCACTGTTGGAGCTGGTAACATCAGACATTCTTCTGCCCTGTTGGAGCTGGTAACATAAGACATTCTACTGCTCTGTTGGAGCTGGTAGCATAAGACATTCTACTGCACTGTTGGAGCTGGTAGCATAAGACATTCTACTGCACTGTTGGAGCTGGTAACATAAGACATTCTACTGCCCTGTTGGAGCTGGTAACATAAGACATTCTACTGCCCTGTTGGAGCTGGTAACATAAGACATTCTACTGCCCTGTTGGAGCTAGTAACATAATACATTCTACTGCCCTGTTGGAGCTGGTAACATAAGACATTCTACTGCCCTGTTGGAGCTGGTAACATAAGACATTCTACTGCCCTGTTGGAGCTAGTAACATAATACATTCTACTGCCCTGTTGGACCTGGTAACATAAGACATTCTACTGCCCTGTTGGAGCTGGTAACATAAGACATTCTACTGCCCTGTTAGAGCTGTTAACATAAGACATTCTACTGCCCTGTTGGAGCTGGTAACATAAGACATTCTACTGCCCTGTTGGAGCTAGTAACATAAGACCTTCTACTGCCCTGTTGGAGCTAGTAACATAAGACATTCTACTGCCCTGTTAGAGCTGTTAACATAGACATTCTACTGCCCTGTTGGAGCTGGTAACATAAGACATTCTACTGCCCTGTTGGAGCTAGTAACATAAGACCTTCTACTGCCCTGTTGGAGCTAGTAACATAAGACATTCTACTGCCCTGTTAGAGCTGTTAACATAAGACCTTCTACTGCCCTGTTGGAGCTGGTAACATAAGACATTCTACTGCCCTGTTGGAGCTAGTAACATAAGACATTCTACTGCACTGTAGGAGCTAGTAACATAAGCATTTCACTGCACCTGATATAACACCTGCAAATCTGTGTACGCTACCAATACACTTTTTAAACTGTATCTGCAACTGTAACTGTATCTTTAAATACTGTATCTGCATGACCTCTGTCTAATCTTTGTACCCATGTGATCTAGTATGTCTGTAATGTCTGTAGGGGAACTGACACTCGCTTTCTCTGGCTCTCCTTTTCCCCTCTAACAGGACTTTGGTCCCCCAGGATGCCCTGGTGCATCCAAAATGGCACCCCTATTCCCTATATAGTGAACTACTTTTGACCAGGGCCAATAGGGACCAGGGCCAATTGGGCTCTGGTCAGAAGCAGTGCACTATATAGAGGATATGGAATCATTTGGGACGCAGCCCCTGTCTGCCTCTGGGAGATGGTGGCCCTTGATTTGTTATGTCTCCTCATGCAGAGAGGACTGCAGAAGCGAAGCACCTGGAAACTTTTCATGCTGGCCCTCAAAGGTTATAGTGGTTGTCATCTCTTTTCTCACAGCGTCAATTCTATTTTAAAACAGCATGTGAAAGTATATTCCAGATTCAGGGATTCAAGTAGGTGTACTAAAGGAACACAAGAGAGCGTTCCGTTTTTTTAACATGGGGGAGTGGGCAATACAGGGTGGCTTGATTACAGGGTGGCTTGAATGCCCCCAGTACAAGCCATGAAGGGTGGCTTGATGATTGCCCCCAGTCCAAGCCATGAAGGGTGGCTTGATGATTGCCCCCAGTCCAAGCCATGAAGGGTGGCTTGATGAATGCCCCCAGTACAAGCCATGAAGGGTAGCTTGATGATTGCCCCCAGTCCAAGCCATGAAGGGTGGCTTGTTGATTGCCCCCAGTCCAAGCCATGAAGGGTAGCTTGATGATTGCCCCCAGTCCAAGCCATGAAGGGTAGCTTGATGATTGCCCCCAGTCCAAGCCATGAAGGGTGGCTTGTTGATTGCCCCCAGTCCAAGCCATGAAGGGTAGCTTGATGATTGCCCCCAGTCCAAGCCATGAAGGGTGGCTTAATGGTTGCCCCCAGTCCAAGCCATGAAGGGTAGCTTGATGATTGCCCCCAGTCCAAGCCATGAAGAGTAGCTTGTTGATTGCCCCCAGTCCAAGCCATGAAGGGCATTTTGATCAACTTCACATTAGTTTTATGTACAGTTTAAGGGCCTTCCAAAATATATTACTCTCCCCAGGATACATATAAATCCCCGGGAACAAGAAAATGTTAACATTATGAACTTATGTGATTATCCTTCTATGCCCTTGACATTTTCACACTGGAAGCCAAACAGATGTAAAGATCAATCTGGACAGTAGTCACGTGCATTGGTGAGAGAAAATAATACATTCTACACTGTTAGAAAAAAGGGTTCCAAAAGTGTTCTTTGCGGCGGGATAAGGTTCTATAAAGAACCGTTTTCAGCTGAAGAACCCTTTTAAAAATAGTATGTAGCCTCTCATTACTTCTAAAATAGAAACTTACTTTTTAGTAAGATTGCAACAGAAAACAAATGAAAATATTAATTCTGGTGTAATTTCATGGGCCAAAGAATCCCCTATGTTGATAGAATATTGACTTTGATATGACTTTATTGAAGGAGGTGATAATTAATCAGATGTAATTGAATAAGAAGATTAGGTTGGTAATGCCATTCTGTAACGTCAGACTCTGTGAAAAAATGAGCATAACCTCATTTTACAAAAACGTAAAATCTGGAATAAAAACAGGATAAATCCATCAAACGTGATGTATTGTTTGTACATAGCAAAAACATTTACATTCAAGTTTAACCACATCAGAATATATCGTTGTCACGGATTAGCAGAATCCCATGCCATTAAGTCACTGCAGCCGTTTTTATCTCAATATCAAATCATTTCTGGGGAACAATTTAGTACCCTACTGTAACAGTGGTGTCCTAGGACTGTCTGGGAGTGGTCTGAATGAGGGGAATAGGACTGTCTGGGAGTGGTCTGAATGAGGGGCATAGGACTGTCTGGGAGTGGTCTGAATGAGGGGCATAGGACTGTCTGGAAGTGGTCTGAATGAGGGGCATAGGACTGTCTGGAAGTGGTCTGAATGAAGGGCATAGGACTGTCTGGGAGTGGTCTGAATGAGGGGCATAGGACTGTCTGGAAGTGGTCTGAGTGATGGGCATAGGACTGTCTGGAAGTGGTCTGAATGAAGGGCATAGGACTGTCTGGAAGTGGTCTGAATGAAGGGCATAGGACTGTCTGGAAGTGGTCTGAATGAGGGGCATAGGACTGTCTGGGAGTGGTCTGAATGAGGGGCATAGGACTGTCTGGAAGTGGTCTGAATGAGGGGCATAGGACTGTCTGGAAGTGGTCTGAATGAGGGGCATAGGACTGTCTGGAAGTGGTCTGAATGAAGGGCATAGGACTGTCTGGAAGTGGTCTGAATGAAGGGCATAGGACTGTCTGGAAGTGGTCTGAATGAGGGGCATAGGACTGTCTGGGAGTGGTCTGAATGAGGGGCATAGGACTGTCTGGAAGTGGTCTGAATGAAGGGCATAGGACTGTCTGGAAGTGGTCTGAATGAAGGGCATAGGACTGTCTGGAAGTGGTCTGAATGAAGGGCATAGGACTGTCTGGAAGTGGTCTGAATGAGGGGCATAGGACTGTCTGGAAGTGGTCTGAATGAAGGGCATAGGACTGTCTGGAAGTGGTCTGAATGAGGGGCATAGGACTGTCTGGAAGTGGTCTGAATGAGGGGCATAGGACTGTCTGGAAGTGGTCTGAATGAGGGGCATAGGACTGTCTGGAAGTGGTCTGAATGAGGGGCATAGGACTGTCTGGAAGTGGTCTGAATGAAGGGCATAGGACTGTCTGGAAGTTGTCTGAATGTGGGGCATAGGACTGTCTGTGAGTGGTCTGAATGAGGGGCATAGGACTGTCTGGAAGTGGTCTGAATGAAGGGCATAGGACTGTCTGGAAGTGGTCTGAATGAGGGGCATAGGACTGTCTGGAAGTGGTCTGAATGAGGGGCATAGGACTGTCTGGAAGTGGTCTGAATGAGGGGCATAGGACTGTCTGTGAGTGGTCTGAATGTGGGGCATAGGACTGTCTGTGACTGGTCTGAATGTGGGGCATAGGACTGTCTGGAAGTGGTCTGAATGTGGGGCATAGGACTGTCTGGAAGTGGTCTGAATGAAGGGCATAGGACTGTCTGGAAGTGGTTTGAATGTGGGGCATAGGACTGTCTGTGAGTGGTCTGAATGAGGGGCATAGGACTGTCTGGAAGTGGTCTGAATGAGGGGCATAGGACTGTCTGGAAGTTGTCTGAATGAGGGGCATAGGACTGTCTGGAAGTGGTCTGAATGAGGGGCATAGGACTGTCTGGAAGTGGTCTGAATATGGGGCATAGGACTGTCTGGAAGTGGTCTGAATGAAGGGCATAGGACTGTCTGGAAGTGGTCTGAATGTGGGGCATAGGACTGTCTGGAAGTGGTCTGAATGAGGGGCATAGGACTGTCTGGAAGTGGTCTGAATGAGGGGCATAGGACTGTCTGAAAGTGGTCTGAATGTGGGGCATAGGACTGTCTGGAAGTGGTCTGAATGTGGGGCATAGGACTGTCTGGAAGTGGTTTGAATGTGGGGCATAGGACTGTCTGTGAGTGGTCTGAATGAGGGGCATAGGACCGTCTGGAAGTGGTCTGAATGAGGGGCATAGGACTGTCTGGAAGTTGTCTGAATGAGGGGCATAGGACTGTCTGGAAGTGGTCTGAATGAGGGGCATAGGACTCTCTGGAAGTGGTCTGAATGTGGGGCATAGGACTGTCTGGAAGTGATCTGAATGAGGGGCATAGGACTGTCTGGAAGTGGTCTGAATGAGGGGCATAGGACTGTCTGTGAGTGGTCTGAATGTGGGGCATAGGACTGTCTGTGAGTGGTCTGAATGTGGGGCATAGGACTGTCTGGAAGTGGTCTGAATGTGGGGCATAGGACTGTCTGTGAGTGGTCTGAATGTGGGGCATAGGACTGTCTGTGAGTGGTCTGAATGTGGAGCATAGGACTGTCTGGAAGTGGTCTGAATGAGGGGCATAGGACTGTCTGTGAGTGGTCTGAATGTGGAGCATAGGACTGTCTGGAAGTGGTCTGAATGTGGGGCATAGGACTGTCTGTGAGTGGTCTGAATGAGGGGCATAGGACTGTCTGGAAGTGGTCTGAATGTGGAGCATAAGACTGTCTGGAAGTGGTCTGAATGAGGGGCCTAGGACTGTCTGGAAGTGTTCTGAGTGAGGGGCCTAGGACTGTCTGGAAGTGGTCTGAATGAAGGGCATAGGACTGTCTGGAAGTGGTCTGAATGAAGGGCATAGGACTGTCTGGAAGTGGTCTGAATGTGGGGCATAGGACTGTCTGTGAGTGGTCTGAATGTGGGGCATAGGACTGCCTGGAAGTGGTTTGAATGAAGGGCATAGGACTGTCTGGAAGTGGTTTGAATGTGGGGCATAGGACTGTCTGTGAGTGGCCTGAATGTGGGGCATGGGACTGTCTCTGAGTGGTCTGAATGTGGGGCATAGGACTGTCTGGGAGTGGTCTGAATGTGGGGCATAGGACTGTCTGGAAGTGGTCTGAATGTGGGGCATAGGACTGTCTCTGAGTAGTCTGAATGTGGGGCATAGGACTGTCTGGAAGTGGTCTGAATGTGGGGCATAGGTCTGTCTGGGAGTGGTCTGAATGAGGGGCATAGGACTGTCTGTGAGTGGTCTGAATGTGGAGCATAGGACTGTCTGTGAGTGGTCTGAATGTGGAGCATAGGACTGTCTGGAAGTGGTCTGAGTGAGAGGCATAGGACTGTCTGGAAGTGGTCTGAATGAGAGGCATAGGACTGTCTGGAAGTGGTCTGAATGAGAGGCATAGGACTGTCTGAGAGTGGTCTGAATGAAGGGCATAGGACTGTCTGGAAGTGGTCTGAATGAGAGGCATAGGACTGTCTGGGAGTGGTCTGAATGTGGGGCATAGGACTGTCTGGAAGTGTTCTGAGTGAGGGGCCTAGGACTGTCTGGAAGTGGTCTGAATGTGGGGCATAGGACTGTCTGTGAGTGGTCTGAATGTGGGGCATAGGACTGTCTGGAAGTGGTCTGAATGAGGGGCATAGGACTGTCTGTAAGTGGTCTGAATGTGGGGCATAGGACTGTCTGGAAGTGGTCTGAATGAAGGGCATAGGACTGTCTGGAAGTGGTCTGAATGAGGGGCATAGGACTGTCTGGAAGTGGTCTGAGTGAGGGGCATAGGACTGTCTGTGAGTGGTCTGAATGTGGGGCATAGGACTGTCTGGAAGTGGTCTGAATGAGGGGCATAGGACTGTCTGGAAGTGGTCTGAATGAGGGGCATAGGACTGTCTGGAAGTGGTCTGAATGAGGGGCATAGGACTGTCTGCAAGTGGTCTGAATGAAGGGCATAGGACTGTCTGGAAGTGGTCTGAGTGAGGGGCCTATTTGGACTAGCTTAATGCGAGTGATATGTACCTGAAAACTAGCTGTTATTGGCAGAGAGGTTTGATAATGTCTTTGTTATTGGTCTATTAACTCATACAGCCTGGTGATGTTCATTTCTCCACAGCCTCCAACGTCGTTTTAGAGAATTTGGCAGTACGTCCAAATGGCCTCAACCTCAGAACAAGTGACAGGCGTCATGTGGGCGAGCGATTTGCTGATGTCAACTTTGTGAACAGTGTGGCCCGTGGTGGTAGTGGGGTTATGGTATGGGCACGCATATGCTACCAACAACAAACACAATTGGATTTTATCGATGGCAATTTGAATGCACAGAGATACTGTGACGAGATCCTGAGCCCCATTGTCATGCCATTCATCCGCCGCCATCACCTCATGTTTCAGCATAATTATGCACGGTCTCATGTCTTTAGGATCTGTACACAACTCCTGAAAGCTAAACATGTCTCAGTTCTTCCATGACCTGCATACTCACCAGACATGTCACTTATTGAGCACATTTGGGATGCTCTGGATCTACGTTTATGACAGCGTGTTCCATTTCCCGCCAATATCCAGCAACTTCACACAGCCATTGAAGAGGAGTGGGACAACATTACACAAGCCACAATCAACAGCCTGATCAACTCTATGTGAAGGAGATGTGTTGCGCTGTATGAGGCAAATTGTGTTTTTTGTTCATTGTTCATTGGAGGATATCTACCCACCACCTTTAAAACAGATTACCATCATCACACCTATGGGGTGGCAGGTAGCCTAGTGGTTAGAGTGTTGGACTAGTAACCGGAAGGTTGCAAGATCGAATCCCCAAGGTAAAAATATGTTGTTCTGCCCCTGAACAAGGCAGTTAACCCACTGTTCCTAGGCCGTCATTGAAAATATGAATTTGTTCTTAACTGACTTGCCTAGTTAAATAAAGGTTTAAAATGTAAAAAAAAAACATGTGAGGGACAGTTATCTACCCACCACCTTTAAGACAGATTACCATTAACATGTGAGGGCCAGTTATCTACCCACCACCTTTAAAACAGATTACCATCAACTTGTGAGGGCCAGTTATCTACCCACCACCTTTAAGACAGATTACCATCAACTTGTGAGGGCCAGTTATCTACCCACCGCCTTTAAAACAGATTACCATAAACTTGTGAGGGCCAGTTATCTACCCACCACCTTTAAGACAGATTACCATCAACTTGTGAGGGCCAGTTATCTACCCACCGCCTTTAAAACAGATTACCATCAACTTGTGAGGGCCAGTTATCTACCCACCACCTTTAAACAGATTACCATAAACTTGTGAGGGCCAGTTATCTACCCACCACCTTTAAAACAGATTACCATCAATTTGTGAGGGCCAGTTATCTACCCACCACCTTTAAACAGATTACCATCAACTTGTGAGGGTCAGTTATCTACCCACCACCTTTAAAACAGATTACCATAAACTTGTGAGGGTCAGTTATCTACCCACCACCTTTAAAACAGATTACCATCAACTTGTGAGGGCCAGTTATCTACCCACCACCTTTAAGACAGATTACCATCAATTTGTGAGGGCCAGTTTATAATTGTGTGCTATACGATCCCCTGATAATGTAAATCACACACGACCATATTCTCACAGGCATTCACATGCATGGAACTTTATTGAAAATCTGAGCATGGCAAGCATCCCTGTGTGTCACTGATAAGCAGCAGACTGTGATATGGATCAGGGGGGGGGGGCATTACAGTCTATTGGATCAATAACTTCTGATGTGGGAGCCTGACTGAATTGAGCTGGAGCCACCCCTCTTTAAGAGCCAGGGTTATTACAATGCATCCATTGACTAATCAGGTCTGCAGGGACTAATGAACAAATGACAGAGCAGGATAATAGTGACAGCAGAGAGAAGACAGAGTCTGCCGTCTATAATTAAAGCGCTCTTTAATGCATTGTACAACAATTAACTGGTATCAATCTGAATCAGTGCAATAATGCTTGGCTCAATCACAGAGGCAAAGCGTTGATAAAAAATATATATATATATGTCTTTGCTATAATGTGTAATTAGATAATATACACTTTTATTGATTTTGCGGTTCTATGAATCAAGAGCAATTTTACAGGAGTCTCTCTCCTTTCAAGTTAGTGCCGTGTGGAATGACTGCCTCAACCACAGAGCTAGAACTATGTGATTAGTCTCTGTGGGCAGATAAATTGGACATACAATGCACATATTGTCAAGTGGTACGTGTTACTATGTCAACGGCATCATCTTTAGCACCTTCAGTGTTGTAGCACAGATGGAAACATTAGGAACTCACTATAGATTTCATTAGTTTTGCCCCCCTATAGGCTATAGTAACATATGGGATATAATCAATATCATTTTTATGCAAACATGAAACTCTTTTATTCAACTGAATCTGAAAGGTGTCATGATATGTACAGTTATGTTTTAAATTAAATGTTTTAAATGAAATGGTACATAGGTTTGTGATATAGATTGATTTACATTTAGCATTGCAATGCTGACAGAAATACAATATTACACATTGCCCCACATTACAAAACCACTTCCAATTCTTGTATACATGTGGTCCTCAGTTGGGTACGATGCTATTTATAAACAGGTAGAACAGTCTGGTTGAACCATCCCTTTCAGTTGCCAGGGGCAACTCTAAATCATCAAAGTACTACATTATTTTTCTCCCCAGTGTCAAATATACACTATTGTGGACAACCAAGGATTAAAACTATGTTCAGTCCTTCAGCAGTTTATCTTATATGTTTCATGTCTAGTTTGTAAGTTTGTTTAAACAAAGTTGTAAAACAAGTTTGTAAAACAACTTCCAATTGATTTGGAACAAGATGTGTTTATAGGCAAGTTCTTTTTTGTGCAATTTTTTGTTGCTTGAAAGAGAAAATATGAATGTATTATGAGGACACCAGTCCTTCTGCGATACCAGCTGCCTGCCACATGAAATCTCAATTTGGCAACATCCTGGCTGTGGCAATTTGAGGCAAACCACGTCTGTCTCAATCAAGAATGTACTTTCTAAAACCCACTGGCACTGTTTAAAGAAACAAACAGTTTTTGTAAAAAAAAAACAATTATACGAAATATATGTATATCTTAGAGATGTTCCTTTCCCACAGTATAACCTTTGTTCTGCAGCATTTATGAATAATGTTCAGTATTAATGTTTATCACAGGTTGAATCAGGGTCTCTCTGTGGGGTCTTAAAGGATAATAGTGGTCCTGGTGATGGTTCTTCGAAGGCTGGTTAATATATTATAAGAAAAGCAGATAGCATCTAGCTAGGTACTGTACATCATGTACAGGTATGTTACAAATGTCTGGTTTGGGTTTAGATAGAATCAGTGTGATCTGAGAGACTACTAGGAGTCTTAGTGGTGGTCCTATGATGACTCACAGTCCTGCATACAGACTCCTGCATCCTCCTCAGGCAGGGCAGGTAATGGCCCGCAGCCTCCCTGAAGTCACTCCTCAGGAACGTATAAAGTACAGGATCCAGCAGACTGTTGAGGCTCAACAGACCCCTGCCCAGCTGGTAGGGCACAAACACAGCCTTCTCCCACTCACAGGCATCCCTGTGGAAAAGCAATCCAATGTACTTCACGCATCCTGTGATGTGGTAGGGGCCAAGGACCAGGATGAAGATGACCACCAGCAGATTGAGAAGCCCCCTGATGCGGTGCTTCTCTTCCGTTCCCAAGGTACCAATGGCCGACAAAGACCTCAGGGTCTTCCGGTGGAGGAACACGATGAAGGCGAGAGGGATGATGAAGGACAGGGATAAGGTGATCAATCGGTAGATGATGAACCCCTCCTTGGAAGGGTAACTCTCGATACACAGGGTGTGATTGTCGTTGGGTTGCATTTTATGCAAGGCGATGGATGGAGGCACGGCTACCAAGACCCATATGCTAAGGGCTATCCATCGTGCAAACTTCAGCTTTCTCAATGCTTGGAATCTCAGAGGCTTGGCGATGGCCAAGTAGCGCTCCAAAGCGATGATGCACATGAAGGCAATGCCGGTGTAAATGCTGACGTAGAAACTGACCCCCAATAACTGGCAGGAAGTGGACCCGAATCGCCAGCTGTGACCCCTGCGATAGTAGTCAATCCATAGAGGTACAGTGAACAGTTGGAGGAGATCCGAAAGGAGCAGGTTGATCACGTACACCGGTAAGACGTTTTCAGACTTGATCAGACGATAGAGCCCGAACAGGGCCATCAGATTGAGGGGAGTGCCAATGATGAAGAAGATACTGTAGATTACAGGAAGGTAGATGGCATCTTGGTTGAGGTCCACTCCACAAGTGTTGGCTTCATTCAGGTTACTATTACCAGAGCTGGGGGTGGGAGGCATGTCCATGATGTCCTTAAGAATCAAGAGGATATGTTAAGTTCATATGATATAGATTGTATAGAAAGATTAACCCCATTACACATTCCCTTAGAGCCTGTGACTTGATGCTTTCACTCTTTAAATTATATTTTTGTAATTAACACCTTCAACTTGACACTAAGAGGGTATAAAGTATCATTAAAACTAGAGTGTATAAGGTATCATTAAAACTAGTGGGTATAAAGTATCATTAACACTAGAGGGTATAACGTATCATTAAAACTAGAGGGTATAAAGCATCATTAAAACTAGAGGGTATAAAGTATCATTAAAACGAGTGTATATAAAGTATCATTACAACTAGAGGGTATAAAGTATCATTACAACTAGAGGGTATAAAGTATCATTAAAACTAGTGGGTATAAAGTATCATTAAAACTAGAGTGTATAAGGTATCATTAAAACTAGAGGGTATAAAGAGTCATTACAACTAGAGGGTATAAAGTATCAGTAAAACTAGAGGGTATAAAGTATCATTAAAACTAGTGGGTATAAAGTATCATTAAAACTAGTGGGTATAAAGAGTCATCAAAACTATTGGGTATAAAGTATCATTAAAACTAGTGTATATAAAGTATCATTAAAACTAGTGGGTATAAAGTATCATTCAAACTATTAGGTATCAAGTATCATTAAAACTAGAGGGTGTAAAGTATCATTAAAACGAGAGGGTAAAAAAACATATAGATGACCACTAAATTACCATGAATTTCATAACACTGATGTGAATTCTCTCCCTGACTATGTCGTCTTATGTTATCAAAATATTAATATAACAGAACTAATCAAAACATACCTGAAGTCCTGTCTTAGCTGCACTTTTCCAACAAAATCAGAACATCTTTTTGGGAAACCTCATTAGAGAGAGTGTGAGTTGAATAGTCAGTACCAAGCGATATGCCAACAGTGTGTGTTTGAACAGGATGTGAAGTAATGCCATGGTGTGCTGGGAAAGCACAGACGCTCATAGAGATATTTATTTTGATGGTGGTGAAACAGAAGTCATGAAGTCATAAAATGAAACATGTTACATTAACCACAGCAGGAAGTTAAGAATGCCGATAATAAGAAGCTAAAATGTGCCCGTCACAGTGACGTTAATTACTGGTCAACAGAGAAATAACTATATAAAATGTGTAAACCAGATCTGCCTCCGTAAGTCACTGTCACTTAATAACACATCATGTAATAATATCCCATGACGTTCTCAGTATTTCTGCTGTTTTTCTAATACCTTTTGTCTATAATATGATCATGCCGACTGACTCAGATTTGTTTTAATGGATCAACTGACTCTATTTTCTGTACAGATGTAGGATCTTAATTTGATTACATTTTTTTGTGAGGGAAAATCAAGAGTAAAATTTCTAAATGGAAATTACAAACTTCAGAAGTCTTTTTATTAAACCTCAAATACACTACAAGTTCTCCTCCAACAGGCTGATCAGATTTAGATCCTACACCTGTATGTATACGCCTGTTATCAAACTGTCAATAAAAATGATACCCAATACATAAACCTGCTGTTTTTTACCTTTTTACCTACATTTTGTGGCTGTAGCACCAAGTCCTTACTGAGCTACAGTACCATTCAATGGATCACGGGCCCCGGCAGGTCAGGGTATCATCCACACAGATGATCTATACGAGAGAGTGATGAGTTACTTATCTCAAGTCCTGTCTACAAGAGGTGAAACATGCTGCTGGAGTATATCTCATCCCCCAAAGAACTATGGTTAGAAACAAGAAGTCTCTTCTGTATACTTCCTGTAAAAATCAGATAATTAATAGTTTGTTAATTATACATTATTTCCTCAGTGATTTTTGGGTCCTACCACCATCACCACCACCATCATCATCACCACCATCACCACCATCACCACCATCATCATCACCACCATCACCATCATCATCATCACCACCATCACCACCATCATCATCACCACCACCACCATCATCATCACCACCACCACCATCACCACCATCATCATCACCATCATCACTAACTAGCACCATCATCATCAATATCAATCTCATCATCACCATCACTAACCATCATCACTAACCACCACCATCATCATCAAAATAATCCTCCCCATCACTAACCATCATCACTCACCACCATCATCATCAATATGATCCTCATCATCATTACGACCATCATCATCATCATCAATATAATCCTCATCATCATCATCACTAACCACCACCATCATCATCAATATAATCCTCACCACCATCCTCATCATCAATATAATCCTCATCATCATCATCACCACCACAACCACCATCATCACTAACCACCATCATCATCAATATAATCCTCATCATCATCATCATGACCACCATCATCAATCATCATCATCACTAACCACAAATATCATCACTAACCACCACCATCATCATCAATATAATCCTCATCACCACCATCACCAACCAACATCATCACTAACCATCACCATCATCATCATCACAACCACCATCATCACTAACTACCATCATCATCAATATAATCCTCATCATCATCATCATGACCACCATCATCAATCATCATCATCACTAACCACAAATATCATCACTAACCACCACCACCATCCTCATCATCATCATCAATATAATCCGCATCATCATCACCATCACCACCACCATCATCAATATAATCCTCATCATCATCACTAACCATCACCATCATCATCATCATCACTAACCACCACCACCATCATCATCATCACAAACCACCATCATCATCACTAACCACCACCACCATCATCACTAACCACCACCATCATCACTAACCACCACCATCATCATCATCACTAACCACCACCACCATCATCATCACAAACCATCACCATCATCACTAACCACCACCATCATCATCATCACTAACCACCACCACCACCATCATCATCACTACCCACAACCACCACCATCACTAACCATCACCATCATCATCATCATCATCACTAACCACCACCACTAACCACCACCATCATCATCACTAACCACCACCACCATCACCATCATCACTAACCATCACCACCATCATCATCATCACTAACCACCACCACCACCACCATCACCATCACTAACCACCACCATCATCATCACTAACCACCACCACCATCATCATCATCATCATCATCATCACTAACCACCATCACCATCATCATCACTAACCATCACCATCATCATCATCATCATCACTAACCACCACCACCACCATCACTAACCACCACCATCATCATCACTAACCACCACCACCATCACCATCATCACTAACCATCACCACCATCATCATCATCACTAACCACCACCACCACCACCATCACCATCACTAACCACCACCATCATCATCACTAACCACCACCACCATCATCATCATCATCATCACTAACCACCATCACCATCATCATCACTAACCATCACCATCATCATCATCATCACTAACCACCACCACCACCATCACTAACCACCACCATCATCATCACTAACCACCACCACCATCATCACTAACCACCACCATCATCATCACTAACCACCACCACCATCACCATCATCACTAACCATCACCACCATCATCATCATCACTAACCACCACCACCACCACCATCACCATCATCATCACGAACCACCACCACCATCACCATCATCATCACTAACCATCACCACCATCATCATCATCACTAACCACCACCATCACCATCATCATCACGAACCACCACCACCATCATCATCACTAACCACCACCACCATCACCATTATCATCACTAACCACCATCACCATCATCATCACTAACCATCACCATCACCATTATCATCACTAACCATCACCATCATCACCATCATCACTAACCACCACCACCACCACAACCACCACCATCATCATCACTAACCACCACCATCATCACCATCATCACTAACCACCACCATCATCACTAACCACCACCACCATCACTAACCACCACCATCATCACTAACCATCATCATCAATATAATCCTCATCACCACCATCACTAACCATCATCATCAATATAATCCTCATCATCATCACCACCACCATCACCATTATCATCACTAACCACCATCACCATCATCATCACTAACCACCACCACCATCATCATCACTAACCACCACCACCATCACCATCACTAACCATCACCATCATCACTAACCACCACCACCACCATCATCATCACTAACCATCACCATCATCATCATCACTAACCACCACCACCACCATCACCATCATCACTAACCATCACCACCACCATCATCATCATCCCTAACCACCACGACCATCACCATCATCATCATCACTAACCACCACCATCATCACTAACCACCACCATCATCACCATCATCATCACTAACCACCATCACCATCATCATCACTAACCACCACCACCACCATCACCATCAATAACTATCATCATCATCACTAACCACCACCATCACCATCATCACTAACAACCACCATTACCACTATCATCATCACTAACCACCACCACATCATCATTAACCAACACCACCATCATCATCACTAACCATCACCATCATCACCACTAACCACCACCATCATCACTAACCACCACCATCATCACTAACCACCACCACCATCATCACTAACCACCACCACCATCATCACCACTAACCACTACCATCATCATCATCATAACCACCATCATCACTAACCACCACCACCATCACCATCATCACTAACCACCACCATCACTAACCACCACCATCAATATAATCCTCATCACCACCATCAATAACCATCATCATCATCATCATCAATATAATCCTCATCATCATCACCATCAATACCACCATCATCAATATAATCCTCATCATCATCACTAACCATCACCATCATCATCATCATCATCATCACTAACCACCACCACCATCATCACTAACCACCACCACCATCATCACTAACCACCACCACCATCATCATCATCATCACCATCATCACTAACCACCGCCACCACCATCATCATCACTAACCACCACCACCATCATCACTAACCATCACCATCATCACTAACCACCACCACCATCATCACTAACCATCACCATCATCACTAACCACCGCCACCACCATCATCACTAACCACCACCACCATCATCACTAACCACCGCCACCACCATCATCACTAACCACCACCACCATCATCACTAACCACCACCACCATCATCACTAACCACCACCACCATCATCACTAACCACCACCACCATCAACACTAACCATCACCATCACCATCATCATAATCATCACTAACCACCACCATCCACATCACTAACCATCCCTATCATCATCACTAACCATCACCATCATCATTATCACTAACCACCACCACCATCATCATCACTAACCAACACCATCATCACCATCATCATCACTAACCACCACCATCACCATCACTAACCATCACCATCATCATTACTAACCACCACCACCGCCATCATCATCACTAACCACCACCACCATCACCATCATCATCACTAACCACCACCACCACCATCATCATCACTAACCACCACCGCCATCACCATCATCATCACTAACCACCACCACCACCATCATCATCACTAACCACCACCGCCATCACCATCACTAACCACCACCACCGCCATCATCATCACTAACCACCACCGCCATCACCATCATCATCACTAACCACCACCACCACCATCATCATCACTAACCACCATCCTCACTAACCACCACCACCACCATCATCACTAACCACCACCACCACCACCATCATCATCACTAACCACCACCACCACCACCATCATCATCACTAACCACCACCACCACCATCACCACCACCACCACCACCATCATCATCACTAACCACCACCACCATCATCACTAACCACCACCTTCACCATCATCACTAACCACCACTACCACCATCATCATCACTAACCACCACCAACACCACCATCATCACTAACCACCACCATCATCATCATCAATATAATCCTCATCACCACCACCAATCATCATCATCATCATTATCAATATAATCCTCATCATCATCACCACCATGTTGAGTTGTGCTAAGGGGTTGAATGGTGTTCAGTAGGTGTAGTTTTGTGAATCACCTATCACATGTTACGATCATCAACTTGTTCAACTGAGAGGAGATCTGGCAACGGTACATGTTATCAAGGTATAAAGATCAAAGAAACACTTCCCACTGGATGGTAAACTCCATATCTTCAATTCCTTCATATCTTGTGTTGAGGGAATTCAATGTGGATTTTTACAGTTTCTACAAGGCATTGATTTAAAATGCTTACAAGGTGTTCAAACACTTCTTGGCAGAAATCATCTAGTTTGGCTCACACAGCTGGCTGTAGATATGGAATGCCTCCCGAATGGCACCTTATTCCTTTAGTGTCCATAGTGCTCTGCTTAAAGTAGTGCACTATTTAGGGAATAGGGTGCCATTTGGGATGTATCCTTGCACATAATTCTAAAGCACTCATGACAGTTCCTACCAGGGGCACGAGTCCAACTTTTACAGAAAGTGTTCCTGTGCCCAAATTCAATCTAAGGATCATAGGCAAAGCACTCAGATGTGAGTGGAATTAAAGAAACACAACCTGTTAGTGAAGTGTTTTACAGTAACACAACCTGTTAGTGAAGTGTTTTACAGTAACACAACCTGTTAGTGAAGTGTTTTACAGTAACACAACCTGTTAGTGAAGTGTTTTACAGTAACACAACCTGTTAGTGAAGTGTTTTACAGTAACACAACCTGTTAGTGAAGTGTTTTACAGTAACACAACCTGTTAGAAGTGTTTTACAGTAACACAACCTGTTAGTGAAGTGTTTAACAGTAACACAACCTGTTAGTGAAGTGTTTAACACTAACACAACCTGTTAGTGAAGTGTTTTACACTAACACAACCTGTTAGTGAAGTGTTTAACAGTAACACAACCTGTTAGTGAAGTGTTTTACAGTAACACAACCTGTTAGTGAAGTGTTTTACAGTAACACAACCTGTTAATGAAGTGTTTTACAGTAACACAACCTGTTAATGAAGTGTTTTACAGTAACACAACCTGTTAATGAAGTGTTTAACAGTAACACAACCTGTTAGTGAAGTGTTTAACAGTAACACAACCTGTTAGTGAAGTGTTTTACAGTAACACAACCTGTTAGTGAAGTGTTTTACAGTAACACAACCTGTTAGTGAAGTGTTTTACAGTAACACAACCTGTTAGTGAAGTGTTTTACAGTAACACAACCTGTTAGTGAAGTGTTTTACAGTAACACAACCTGTTAGTGAAGTGTTTAACAGTAACACAAACTGTTAGTGAAGTGTTTTACAGTAACACAACCTGTTAGTGAAGTGTTTAACAGTAACACAAACTGTTAGTGAAGTGTTTTACAGTAACACAACCTGTTAGTGAAGTGTTTTACAGTAACACAACCTGTTAGTGAAGTGTTTAACAGTAACACAAACTGTTAGTGAAGGGTTTAACAGTAACACAAACTGTTAGTGAAGTGTTTAACAGTAACACAAACTGTTAGTGAAGCGTTTTACAGTAACAAAACCTGTTAGTGAAGTGTTTTACAGTAACACAACCTGTTAGTGAAGTGTTTTACAGTAACAAAACCTGTTAGTGAGGCGTTTTACACTAACACAACCTGTTAGTGAAGTGATGTAACACATGGGACCAAACTAGGGAAATGTAACAATCTATGTCACTTTGTTGGAGATTAATGAGTCTTAGTCTTAAGAGAACATAGAGGAGCATGAAACTAGACAACTACAACAATAGAGATATACTTTATTAAGGATTTATAAAGGGTTTATAAGTAGTTTATAAATGGTTCATTATTAGTTACTAGTAATACAATTGTAAGCTTGTCATCTAGCTGCTTATTGTATACTAATACTTTAAATAATTGTATTATTAATAATACAAATAATTAATATATTATTTAGTGCAATAATTAGTAGTAGTAATATAATAATAAACATACTTTGTATATTAATTTATATAATTATTATTATGTTATTCTCATTCATCAATACGTCTGCTTTAGACACAAGAGTAGAAGATAAAGTACTTTCTAGAAATGCATATCAATGACTTCCTCCATATATTGCCCCTTCTTTGACTAATGTCTCATAATACATTGTACCATGCTGTTCTTTCTATGAGTGCCTTGCGACAATCTCAGAGGCCCTTAATAATTGAAAGAGAATGTAATCTAAGCACGGTTGAAAAGAGAAATACAATTATCTGCATGTGAACCCTTTTAAAACCCAAAGCAGGTGAACTTCAGGTTACCTGGCAGATAAGACCTTAACTGATTAATATAATGTAGTGGCAGTGGGTGGAAGAATCACGGGTATATACTACAGAGGGCCAATCTGTAGGGAGTTATTTTCATTCTGAAGTTGTGTTTAACTTATGAGTCACTTGCCTACCATGGGGATTTGGTATGTAGTGTGTCAAGGATAAAGAATGCAACGGCACTGGAAATACTGGAGACTTATACTTATACTCTGAGCTATGCAAGAAAGTGCATCTCAACGAATACAGGGGAAGAGTCTAAGAAAAAAAATCAAATTTCCAAGAAAATGTATTGTTAGTCATTTTAAACATGTTTCTATTATGACATCACAAAGGTACCCGTTCCAATTACTGCATATTTAACATGGTTTGGCCATCTTGAAATCTCCTGTACTGCAGGTGGAATCTTTGAGAGTAAAAGTACATGTTTTCCACAGGGTTTAAAGGCAGGCTTGGTATACAATAGAGAACAGACCTCTTGGAAACAGAGAGAGAAATGCTGTCTCTTCTATTTAATTCTGGGAATGCGTTATCTGACATGGCACATCAAATGTGCCAGCAAAAAGACTGCAAAGAAACAAATCAAATCAAAGTTTACAGATCACAAGATGGGATAAAAGAGCCGTATGAAAGATGTCTCGATAACAGAGTGAAAGAATTAAAAACGTCATAATCTCATGAACATTACCTAAGCACATTATCAGGTCTATGCATTCAGGGGGGGGAAAAACGCATTTCAATTTGTATACTAGTAAGAACGCTTACTGAGGAGTAAGTCCAAGTAAAAAATATATTCCTATATTTCCATGTAGGCCTATAGCAGTTCAATAGTTCCAGTAGCAAAGCAAACATTTCAAGAAAGTACACCTGTTGTTCTACACAGATACTGTAAACAATAAGCGAAAGCCACACGACATGACAATGGTTGACAGCAGCACCCGAACTTGACCAATCCATTTTGACCATCTAGATAAGGGGTGTCAAACTCATTTTGCTCACGGGCCGCATTCAGTCTTTAACGAGGTCTGGAAGGCCGAACTGAAAATGTGTTATATTTCCTCGCTGTTAAAATTATTAAAATGATGTCCTCTATCCATCGGTTTGGGAATGTTCTATGCTCCCTGACTATCCAGCTTTCAGGGAATCAAAATCCAGTCAATTGTTATTTGTCACATGCTTGGTAAACAACATGTGTAGGCTAACAGTGAAATACTTACTTACAGGCCCTTGCCAACAATACAGAGAGAATATATGAAAAATAATAGAAAAATAATAACACAAGGAATAAATCCACAATGAGTAACAAGAACTTGTCTATTTACAAGGGATACCAGTACTGAGTAATGATCACTTGGCTATATACAAGGGGTACCAGTACTGAGTAATGCTAACTTGGCTATATACATGGGGTACCAGTACTGATTAATGATAACTTGGCTATAAACATGGGGTACCAGTACTGAGTAATGCTAACGTGGCTATAAACAAGGGGTACCAGTACTGAGTAATGCTAACTTGGCTATAAACATGGGGTACCAGTCCTGAGTACTGTTAACTTGGCTATAAACATGGGGTACCAGTACTGAGTAATGATAACTTGGCTATATACATGGGGTCCCAGTACTGAGTAATGATAACTTGGCTGTTTACATGGGGTCCCATGGGGTACCAGATAACTTGTCTATATACAAGGGGTACCAGTACTGAGTACTGATAACTTGGCTATATACAAGGGGTACCAGTACTGAGTAATGATAACTTGGCTATATACATGGGGTACCAGTACTGAGTAATGATAACTTGGCTATAAACATGGGGTACCAGATAAATTGTCTATATACATGGGGTACCAGATAACTTGTCTATATACAAGGAGTACCAGATAACTTGGCTATATACAAGGGGTACCAGTACTGAGTAATGATAACTTGGCTATATACATTGTCACGTTCCTGACCTTATTTCCTTTGTTCAGTCTTTGTTTAGTTGGTCAGGACGTGAGCTGGGTGGGCATTCTATGTTATGTGTTTCTATGTTTGGTTTAGGGTTGTCTACTAGCCTGATATGGTTCTCAATCAGAGGCAGGGGTTTTACGTTGTCTCTGATTGGGAACCATATTTAGGTAGGCTGTTCTCACTGATTGTTCCTGTTCGTGCGTTCATTGTTTTTCATTGTTCACTTGTTCAGGACTGTAGCGTCGTTGGTTTCATTTTGTTTATTGTTTTGTTCGTCGAGAAAAGTATTCTAATAAATATGGATACATACCACGCTGCAATTTGGTCCTCCTCTCCTTCAACCAACGACGAGAGTCGTTACATACCAGTACCAGTACTGAGTAATGATAACATGGCTATAAACATGGGGTACCAGATAACTTGTCTATATACAAGGGGTACCAGTACTGAATCATTGTGCAAGGGGTTCTTAACAACCTGAAAAGAGTAAAAATGATTTTCAATGACGGCCTAGGAACAGTGGGTTAACTGCCTTGTTCAGGGGCAGAACAAAATATTTTTACCTTGTCAGCTATGGGATTTGATCTTGCAACCTTTTGGGTACAAGTCCAACACTCTAACCACTAGGCTACCTGCCGCCACAAATATAGGTGTAATATTTCCAAACCGTTTTGGTTTGGCTTTAGTCATAGTTTGGCTTCAGTCGTTCCAATGTAGACTGGATCTGGCCCGCAGGCCTTGAGGTTGACACGTGATCTAGTGCTTCATGTGAAGCTCTTAAGCATGACATCATGTCCTGTCGTAGATGAAATGTAGCCATCGAGTCTCAGAGGTGAAAGGAAATACACCTCCAACTTTAGCCATCTGGTGTTTCTGTACCACTGTCTGCAAAGGAAAACATGTGTGTGTGTGTGTTTGTGTGTGTGTTTGTGTGTGTGTGTGTGTTTGTGTGTGTGTTTGTGTGTGTGTTTGACCTACGTGAAGGATTCTGATCCGCAGGAGAACTGCTGAGTAGCATCTGCTGGCAGCGAGAACGCCTTGGGTCCTTCACATGACATGACAAATTACACTGGGCAGTTTACATTTAATTATCCCCTTGAATAATCACCTCCAAGAGAGATTATTTGGGAAGGAGGGGAGAGTGAAAACTAACGGGGGGAAGAGACAATATTTAGAAACATATTTTTTCTATATCAGACGCTTCACAGATGAGTGAAGGGAGGTGAAGGACCATAAAATGCCCTTTAACCTCCATTGACCTAAGAAAGGGTTAATTTACTGATGCCGTCTAACCTCTATTGACAGGAGAAAGGGTTAACGTACTGATGCCATCTAACCTCTATTGACAGCAGAAAGGGTTAACTTACTGATGCCATCTAACCTCTATTGACAGTAGAAAGGGTTAACTTACTGATGCCATCTAACCTCTATTGACAGCAGAAAGGGTTAACTTACTGATGCCGTCTAACCCCTATTGACAGCAGAAAGGGTAAACTTACTGATGCCATCTAACCTCTATTGACAGTAGAAAGGGTTAACTTACTGATGCCATCTAACCCCTATTGACAGCAGAAAGGGTTAACTTTCACACCCTGATCTGTTCACCTGTCCTTGTGATTGTCTCCACCCCCTCCAGTTGTCACTTATTTTCCCCAGTGTATTTATCCCTGTGTCTCCTGTCTCTCTGTGCCAGTTCGTCTTGTGTGGTCAGTCAATCAGCATGTTTTTCCTGTGCTCCTGCTTTTTCTATTGTCACGCCCTGATCTTAGTTCCTTTTTTATGTCTCTATTTTGGTTTGGTCAGGGTGTGAGTTGGGGTGGGCATTCTATGTGTTTTTTCTATGTCTTCTATTTCTATGTGTTTGGCCTGGTATGGTTCCCAATCAGAGGCAGCTGTCTATTGTTGTGTCTGATTGAGAACCATACTTAGCAACAAGCTAAGCTGTGTTTTGGTATGTTTCACTTGTGATTGCATGATTATAAATATTTTTAGAAATATTTATGCATTTGGCGCCCTGCAATTCTAGCGGTTGTTTAGGAAAGTGATCCCGTAAAAGGGATCCGTAGTGCAGAGAAGTTAAGACAAGGGTTTAAAAACTTCTTAAGGCTAAGGGGCACTATTTTCACATCCGGATGAAAAGTGTGCCCAAAGTAAACTGCCTGCTACTCAGGCCCAGAAGCTAGGATATGCATTTATTGGTAGATTTGGATAGAAAACACTCTAAAGTTTTTAAAACTGTTAAAATTATGTCTGTGAGTATAACATAACTTATTTGGCAGGCGAAACCCCAAGGACAAACCATCCAGGATTTTTTATTGTTGTTGAGGTCACTCTCTTTTCAATGGGTTTTCTATGTGGATCTAGATTTCTAAGGCACTTTCTTGCAGTTTCTATCGCTTCCACTAGATGTCAACAGTCTTCAGAAATTGGTTGATGTTTTCCTTTGAGTAATGAAGAAGTATGGCTGTTCAGAACGAGGGTCGAGTCTATTGTTGTGGTTGGGGCTCGCAACCTGAAAGCTCGCTCCAATTTGTTTTCGTCCTGTATTGAACACAGTTTATTCCGTCTTAAATTTGATCAATTATTTACGTTTAAAAATACCTAAAGTTGGATTAGGAAAGTTGTTTGAAATGTTTGGATCAAGTTTACAGGTAACTATATTAGATACTTTGTAGTCATGTTGCGTGAGTTGGAACCGGTGTATTTTCTGAATCAAACGTGCCAAATAAATTGACATTTTGGAGATATAAAGACGGAATTTATCGAACAAAAGGACCATTTGTGATGTTTAATGGACATATTGGAGTGCCAACAGAAGAAGATCTTCAAAGGTAAGGCATGAAATATATCGTTATTTCTGACATTTGTGTTGCGCCTGGCGGGTTGAAATCTGATTTTCATGTGTTGGTATGCTGGGCGCTGTCCTCAGATAATAGCATGGTTTGCTTTCGCCGTAAAGCCTTTTTGAAATCTGACACTGTGGCTGGATTAACAAGAAGTTCATCTTTAAACCGATGTATAACACTTGTATGATTTATGAATTATTATTATGAGTATTTCTGTTTTTGAATTTGGCGCGCTGCTATTTCACTGGGTGTTGTCAAGTCAATCCCGTTAATTGGCGCGCAAAGGGATTTCTAAGAATGAACTATCTTGGAATTTAAAGAACATTTTCAATTACTTTATTTTCAATAATCACATTTTTTCTTAACTTTTGAAACATAAGAAATAGCACAAGAAAATGTCCAATAACCTTTTTAACTTTCTTCTTAAGTCTATAGTTAAGGAAACAATGGCAGTTAAGAAGAAATGTCTTATTAAGAAGGTTTTGTGAATCTGGGACCAGGTAAATATTTCCCAGAACAGAACAAAGTATACAATATAATGGATGGCTAATTACATAAAATAATTGGATGTTTTATTCCAAAAAGTACTCTTATCAGTATCTTTGGTTATAGCACTATGGCAGAGTGACAGTTAAGTTGTAAACATCACTCAGCGCATGAGCGAGATTACATTTAGGCTACTCTCGATTATACACTTCACGTCGTCTGGCTGAGAAATTAGCTGCAAAATGTAAACAAGCCTGAAGGGGAGGAAATGGAAAAAAGCTCCAGTATTTCCAGTGCTGTGGCGTCAAAGCACTAAATAAGTCAAATTAAGATTTAATATCTCTTATTTGAGAGATATAAACCAAAATCGAACCAAAATTTTGCACTTACTGAATCTGGCTTTAACATGTGAACTCTAAATTCAATACATGTGAAAATATGGTTTCAGATGTGACATTTAAGGTCAACATGTGAAACTGCAAATGTGACATGTTGTTGTTGTTTTTGTAAAGGATTTACAAAAAGTTTGAATATATTTATAATCCCTCTACTCTAAATGTTTGAAAGTGTATTTGTTGCTGTAACGATACTCGTCCTCTTCGTCTGAGGAGTATGAAGGATCGGACCAATGTGCAGCGTGGTAAGTATCCATTTTAATTTATTAAAACTGAACACTAAAAAATACAAAATAACAAAGTGAATGATACAAACGAAAATCGAAACAGTCCCGAAAGGTGCAAACACAAAACAGGAAACAATCACCCACAAAACACAATAGAAAACAGGCTACCTAAATATGGCTCCCAATCAGAGACAACGACTGACACCTGCCTCTGATTGAGAACCATACTAGGCCAAACACATAGAAAATTACCTACAGAACAAAACATAGAAAAACAACATAGAATGCCCACCCCAACTCACGCCTTGACCAAACTAAAATAAAGACATAAAAAAGGAACTAAGGTCAGAACGTGACAGTTGCGGAGGCTTATACAGAGGTTTCACCAGATGAAAACAGCATGTATCCATGTTATTATCACTTACCTGTGTAAATAGTGTCACTTAACTGTGTAAATAGTGTTACTTAACTGTGTAAATAGTGTCACTTAGCTGTGTAAATAGTGTCACTTAACTGTGTAAATAGTGTCACTTAGCTGTGTAAATAGTGTCACTTAACTGTGTAAATAGTGTTACTTAACTGTGTAAATAGTGTCACTTAGCTGTGTAAATAGTGTCACTTAACTGTGTAAATAGTGTTACTTAACTGTGTAAATAGTGTTACTTAACTGTGTAAATAGTGTCACTTAGCTGTGTAAATAGTGTCACTTAACTGTGTAAATAGTGTCACTTAACTGTGTAAATAGTGTTACTTAACTGTGTAAATAGTGTCACTTAGCTGTGTAAATAGTGTTACTTAACTGTGTAAATAGTGTCACTTAACTGTGTAAATAGTGTTACTTAACTGTGTAAATAGTGTCACTTAGCTGTGTAAATAGTGTCACTTAACTGTGTAAATAGTGTTACTTAACTGTGTAAATAGTATCGCTCAACTGTGTAAATAGTGTCACTTAGCTGTGTAAATAGTGTCACTTAGCTGTGTAAATAGTGTTACTTAACTGTGTAAATAGTATCGCTCAACTGTGTAAATAGTGTCACTTAACTGTGTAAATAGTGTCACTTAGCTGTGTAAATAGTGTCACTTAGCTGTGTAAATAGTGTCACTTAGCTGTGTAAATAGTGTCACTTAGCTGTGTAAATAGTGTGTCACTTAGCTGTGTAAATAGTGTGTCTAGCTATTGTAGCGGTTTCAGGGGTTGTGTGGTGGATGGACGGTATGTGCCTGCGAGGTTGCTTTGTTTTCTGAATGCCAGGACCACGGACAGCAATGTGAAGTAGTCCCCAGAGGCAGGACCATGGACAGCGCAGGGGAAACTTCTAGTCTGCAGCAGAACAGCCACACCTGTCTCCAGTTGTGATCAGAGCCAAACTGCAGACAGGTGAAACCAATCAGGGCCTCTACTTAACTTTACCGTGCCCTGGGTTTTTTCTTTTCTTTGTCTTTTCTTTGACCCCCGGAAGGTGAAGGAGTAGAAGGTTATTTGGGAGAGAGAACGTACGGTGGAGAAGGAGGTTTACCGGAAGAACGGAATTGATGAGTTAAACAATGATTGAACCCCCAAAGAGCAAGATTGGAGGACCTTCCACTGGTGATGAAGTGTTTAGTCTATTTGTTCAGAGTTTTGTAGAAATGGAACGCTGCCGACCTCTGATAATAATAAACCACTTTAACCCTTCCCTTGGACTGGTGGTGTGTGTTTGTATGTGTAAACCAGGCCTTACAGAGATCTTGGCGCCGAAACCGCCACACTGTGTAAATAGTGTGTAACATAGCTGTGTAGATTTTGTCCTCTGAATACACTGAAAGTTATCCATCAGTTGAATGACACTTCGATCCGACCCTTCTCCTCTTAACAGGCCAGTTGACAAGGATTCATCACCCTGGTTCAATCTGCTTTTACATTTCATCCATTATTTATCTAGCCTGTGTTTTGGCACCAAAACTGTATCATAAAGTGCCTTTTTACATCAAAGGAATACGAGCACAGTCCTGCCAAGTGTTCCCACTCTAAGGTATGGCAGTCCTATGCAGCAGCATGACATGAAATCTGTTATTTTAGAAAATCAGCGCCGCACCAAAGGTGATCACCCTGGGACATGTAACACAGCTGTCAATGAAGGCAGGATCCCAGCAGAGGAGGAAATATACAGAGTAATGTACAGACATTAGGAGGAACCCAGGCTAAACATGACATACTTGTGAGTCATAATGCATACTGCAGCCCTGTGTTCAAACCTCCACGATGGCTTTACACACATGTTTTGGGGATTTATATATTGTATTTATAGATTTCAGCCATAGTGTGGGGTATTTTACATGTAAAGGACTTTTGATCTTGTAAAATATGAGAAATTACATGGAATTCTTCATTTTTCAAATGGAATGAAACAGTAATCTCCTCACTGATCACCTCACTGTACTCCTCAGTAACCTCCTCACTGTACTCAGTAACCTCCTCACTGTACTCCCCAGTAATCTCCTCACTGTACTCAGTAACCTCCTCACTGTACTCAGTAACCTCCTCATTGTACTCCTCAGTAACCTCCTCACTGTACCCCTCAGTAACTTCCTCACTGTACTCCTCAGTAACTTCCTCACTGTACTCCTCAGTAATCACCTCACTGTACTCCACAGTAACTTCCTCACTGTACTCCTCAGTAACCTCTTCACTGTACTCCTCAGTAATCACCTCACTGTACTCCTCAGTAACCTCCTCACTGTACTCCTCAGTAACCTCCTCACTGTACTCCTCAGTAACCTCCTCACTGTACTCCTCAGTAATCTCTTCACTGTACTCCTCAGTAACCTCCTCACTGTACTCCTCAGTAACCTCTTCACTGTACTCCTCAGTAATCTGACTGTACTCCTCAGTAACCACCTCACTGTACTCCTCAGTAATCACCTCACTGTACTCCTCAGTAACCTCCTCACTGTACTCCTCAGTAACCTCCTCACTGTACTCCTCAGTAACCTCCTCACTGTACTCCTCAGTAATCACCTCACTGTACTCCTCAGTAACCTCCTCACTGTACTCCTCAGTAACCACCTCACTGTACTCCTCAGTAATCACCTCACTGTACTCCTCAATAACCTGACTGTACTCCTCAGTAATCACCTCACTGTACTCCTCAGTAAACTCCTCACTGTACTCCTCTGTAACCTCCTCACTGTACTCCTCAGTAACCTGACTGTACTCCTCAGTAATCACCTCACTGTACTCCTCAGTAACCTGACTGTACTCCTCAGTAATCACCTCACTGTACTCCTCAGTAATCACCTGACAGTACTCCTCAGTAACCTGACTGTACTCCTCAGTAATCACCTCACTGTACTCCTCAGTAATCACCTCACTGTACTCCTCAGTAATCACCTCACTGTACTCATCAGTAATCACCTCACTGTACTCCTCAGTAATCACCTGACTGTACTCCTCAGTAACCTGACTGTACTCCTCAGTAACCTCCTCACTGTACTCCTCAGTAATCACATCACTGTACTCCTCTGTAACCTCCTCACTGTACTCCTCAGTAATCACCTGACTGTACTCCTCAGTAACCACCTCACTGTACTCCTCAGTAACCTCCTCACTGTACTCCTCAGTAACCACCTCACTGTACTCCTCAGTAACCTCCTCACTGTACTCCTCAGTAATCACCTCACTGTACTCCTCAGTAAACTCCTCACTGTACTCCTCAGTAACCACCTCACTGTACTCCTCAGTAACCACCTCACTGTACTCCTCAGTAATCACCTCACTGTACTCCTCAGTAACCTGACTGTACTCCTCAGTAATCACCTCACTGTACTCCTCAGTAACCACCTGACAGTACTCCTCAGTAACCTGACTGTACTCCTCAGTAATCACCTCACTGTACTCCTCAGTAATCACCTCACTGTACTCCTCAGTAATCACCTCACTGTACTCATCAGTAATCACCTCACTGTACTCCTCAGTAATCACCTGACTGTACTCCTCAGTAACCTGACTGTACTCCTCAGTAACCTCCTCACTGTACTCCTCAGTAATCACATCACTGTACTCCTCTGTAACCTCCTCACTGTACTCCTCAGTAATCACCTGACTGTACTCCTCAGTAACCTCCTCACTGTACTCCTCAGTAACCTCCTCACTGTACTCCTCAGTAACCTCCTCACTGTACTCCTCAGTAACCTCCTCACTGTACTCCTCAGTAATCACCTCACTGTACTCCACAGTAACCTCCTCACTGTACTCCTCAGTAACCACCTCACTGTACTCCTCAGTAATCACCTCACTGTACTCCTCAATAACCTGACTGTACTCCTCAGTAATCACCTCACTGTACTCCTCAGTAAACTCCTCAATGTACTCCTCTGTAACCACCTCACTGTACTCCTCAGTAAACTCCTCACTGTACTCCTCTGTAACCTCCTCACTGTACTCCTCAGTAACCTGACTGTACTCCTCAGTAATCACCTCACTGTACTCCTCAGTAATCACCTCACTGTACTCCTCAGTAATCACCTGACAGTACTCCTCAGTAACCTGACTGTACTCCTCAGTAATCACCTGACTGTACTCCTCAGTAATCACCTCACTGTACTCCTCAGTAATCACCTCACTGTACTCATCAGTAATCACCTCACTGTACTCCTCAGTAATCACCTGACTGTACTCCTCAGTAACCTCACTGTACTCCTCAGTAATCACATCACTGTACTCCTCTGTAACCTCCTCACTGTACTCCTCAGTAATCACCTGACTGTACTCCTCAGTAACCTCCTCACTGTACTCCTCAGTAATCACATCACTGTACTCCTCAGTAACCTCCTCACTGTACTCCTCAGTAATCACATCACTGTACTCCTCAGTAACCTCCTCACTGTACTCCTCAGTAATCACCTCACTGTACTCCTCAGTAACCTCCTCACTGTACTCCTCAGTAACTACCACATGATTAGTTTAGCACTGGGTCATACTGGATAGCCTATACATTAGAGACATGTAATGGGGAGATAATAAACCAATAATCCATTAATATAACATACATCCTCTTTTATCAATTGATTTTAATCAACGTCAACAGAGTTATGCCAAAGCCTGTCTTACTAAACTGTAGTTCTCAAGCACAGCATTTCTTAGACATCACATCACACAGACGTTTCCACACGGACATCTTGAGATCTCCCCCATCTTCCTTCCAACTCCCTGGGTTCCTCTCCCAACGTCATCACTTTGACCCCTATCGGATGGTTGAGTGAGACAGCCATCCCCCTGGTACAGTGCCTGTTCCTCACCACAGAGCTGTCACAGTGCCTGTTCCTCACCACAGAGCTGTCAGCTGTCATAGTGCCTGTTCCTCACCACAGAGCTGTCACAGTGCCTGTTCCTCACCACAGAGCTGTCACAGTGCCTGTTCCTCACCACAGAGCTGTCAGCTGGTACAGTGCCTGTTCCTCACCACAGAGCTGTTACAGTGCCTGTTCCTCACCACAGAGCTGTCAGCTGGTACAGTGCATGTTCCTCACCACAGAGCTGTCAGCTGTTACAGTGCCTGTTCCTCACCACAGAGCTGTTACAGTGCCTGTTCCTCACCACAGAGCTGTCAGCTGGTACAGTGCATGTTCCTCACCACAGAGCTGTCAGCTGGTACAGTGCCTGTTCTTCACCACAGAGCTGTTACAGTAACTGTTCCTCACCACAGAGCTGTCAGCTGGTACAGTGCATGTTCCTCACCACAGAGCTGTCAGCTGTTACAGTGCCTCTTCCTCACCACAGAGCTGTCACAGTAACTGTTCCTCACCACAGAGCTGTCAGCTGTCACAGTGCATGTTCCTCACCACAGAGCTGTCCCAGTGCATGTCCCTCACCACAGAGCTGTCACAGTGCCTGTTCCTCACCACAGAGCTGTCAGCTGGTACAGTGCCTGTTCCTCACCACAGAGCTGTTACAGTGCCTGTTCCTCACCACAGAGCTGTCAGCTGGTACAGTGCATGTTCCTCACCACAGAGCTGTCAGCTGTTACAGTGCCTGTTCCTCACCACAGAGCTGTCAGCTGGTACAGTGCCTGTTCCTCACCACAGAGCTGTTACAGTAACTGTTCCTCACCACAGAGCTGTCAGCTGGTACAGTGTATGTTCCTCACCACAGAGCTGTCAGCTGTTACAGTGCCTGTTCCTCACCACAGAGCTGTCACAGTAACTGTTCCTCACCACAGAGCTGTCAGCTGGTATAGTGCATGTTCCTCACCACAGAGCTGTCAGCTGTTACAGTGCCTGTTCCTCACCACAGAGCTGTCACAGTAACTGTTCCTCACCACAGAGCTGTCAGCTGTTACAGTGCCTGTTCCTCCCCACACAGCTGTCACAGTGCATGTTCCTCACCACAGAGCTGTCCCAGTGGCTGTTCCTCACCACAGAGCTGTCAGCTGTTACAGTGCCTGTTCCTCACCACAGAGCTGTCACAGTGCCTGTTCCTCACCACAGAGCTGTCACAGTGCCTGTTCCTCACCACAGAGCTGTCAGCTGTGGGTCCTTCTGAGAACCAAATACAGCCCCCCCATCTGGAGAGCTGCTAATCACAGCAGACTGACAGCTCAGCAACACCGTCAGTGATCTTCATTAGTAAAGCTAATGTACACTACTGTATGTGTTGGATGCTTCATTTATGGCTGTATGTTTGGCTGTATTGCCTGACTTGGAATGGGAAGCATTGGGATCCAGGTTTATACAGTGGTAGAGCTGTAATTCCACAGAACCTTAGCTCAGATGCGGTTCAGATAGGTATGCGGTTACTGATTTATAAATTAAAGTTCCAAGTATTAAGAAGTTGTGTGATAGCATCAGTAAGTTAACCCTTCTTCAGGTTAGTAGAGGTTAGATGGCATCAGTAAGTTAACCCTTCTTCAGGTTAGTAGAGGTTAGATGGCATCAGTAAGTTAACCCTTCTTCAGGTTAGTAGAGGTTAGATGGCATCAGTAAGTTAACCCTTCTTCAGGTTAGTAGAGGTTAGATGGCATCAGTAAGTTAACCCTTCTTCAGGTTAGTAGAGGTTAGATGGCATCAGTAAGTTAACCCTTCTTCAGGTTAGTAGAGGTTAGATGGTATCAGTAAGTTAACCCTTCTTCAGGTTAGTAGAGGTTAGATGGCATCAGTAAGTTAACCCTTTCTCCTTGTCTATAGAGGTTAGACGGCATCAGTAAATTAACCCTTTCTCCTTGTCTATAGAGGTTAGACGGCATCAGTAAATTAACCCTTTCTCCGGTCAGTAGAGGTTAGACGTCATCCTTTCTCCGGTCAATAGAGGTTAGACGGCATCCTTTCTCCGGTCAATAGAGGTTAGACGGCATCCTTTCTCCGGTCAGTAGAGGTTAGATGGCATCAGGAAGTTTAACCTCTACTGACCTGAAGAAGGGTTAACTTACTGATGCCATCTACGCTCTATTGACCGGAGAAAGGATGCCGTCTAAACTCTATTGACAGGAGAAAGGGTTAACTTACTGATACCGTCTAACCTCTACTGACCTGAAGAAGAGTTGACGGCGTCAGTAAGTATAAGGGCACTAGGCAAGAACCAGATGCAGTCACGAGAGGCAGGTGGTTTGAGTCTTCTACACCTGCATTGCTTGCTGTTTGGGGTTTTAGGCTGGGTTTCTGTTCAGCACTTTGAGATATCAGCTGATTTAAGAAGGGCTATAAAAATACATTTGATTTGATTTTGATTTGATTTATATAATCCAAAATGGTAGGCAAGAGAATGTTCGTGGACAGGCAAATGGTCAAAACCAGTTCATAGTCTAGGAGGTACAAAGTGGCAGGCAGAAGTGTACAGAGTCCAGAAACAGGCAAGGTTCAAAACCGGGAGGACTAGCAAAAAGAGAATAGATGTAACGGCTGTTGGAAGGAGAGGACCAAGGAGCAGCGTGGTACGTGTCCATATTTATTAAATGAACACTGAAATAACAAAATTAACAAAGATAACGATCGAAACAGTTCTGGCTGGTGCAGACACTGTCACACCCTGACCTTAGTTATCTTTGTTTTCTTTATTATTTTAGTTAGGTCAGGGTGTGACATGGGGGATGTATGTGTTTTGTATTGTCTAGGGGTTTTTGTATGTTTATGGGGGCAGTGTCTAGTATAGGTGTTTGTATGTCTATGGCTGCCTAGATTGGTTCTCAATTAGAGGCAGCTGTTGTTCATTGTCTCTGATTGAGAGCCATATTTAGGCAGCCATATTCATTGGGTATTTCGTGGGTAATTGTCTATGTTTAACGTTAGTTGCTTGTGTCTGCACTTTCGTTTGTAGCTTCACGGTCGTTTGTTGTTTTGTTAGTTTGTAAAAGTGGTTGTTTCGTCTTCGTTTATTAAAAGATGTATTTATATCACGCTGCGCCTTGGTCCTCTCTTTCACCGAACGACGATCGTGACAGACACACAACAGAAAACAACTACCCACAAACACCAGGTGGGAAAAGGCTACCTAAACTCAGGGCAGTGAGAGAAAAAGCTCATGAAAGCAATGCAACATGTTAATTCACACACAAACTTCATATGAAAGTTTCAGTATTGATTATTAAAACCCAAGAACATGTTGTAGAACAGTAATCTTAGTAAGAAATACGCTAACATGATTCCCATTGGTAGCTAGATAGCTAGCTCAAATGGTTGCCTAGCAACAAATATCTTAAGAAGATTTGTAAGAAGATATTTGAGAATTTCATAAGAAAATCATAAAATCTTAAGATATTGTTGAGGAATTGCACTTATGAACTATCTTATGAACTTCTTAAAAAGCTTCTTAATTTTTTGTGTAAGAAGTGTTTTGTGAATCTGGGCCCTGTTCTGCATGTTCTGTAGTGTTCTGCCTGTTGGCTAGACTAGGCAGCTACTGTAGCTAGCTAACTGCCTAAATTAGTTAGCTCACTAGCTCACTAGCAAACTAACAGTTAGCTACCGTTAGGCTCATCGTAAATCAAAAATGCTTGTTTTCTGTGTTAGCTAATTAGTCACGTTTGTCTCCCACAACATAAACATCTAAAAAGCTAGCATTACTATATCAGAGATGTCAAGGTAATATAGCTAATATCTAATGACCTTGTGAATGTATCAATAGTTGTAGCTAAGTTAGCTGTCAGTCATAGCTAGGTCTATGGATTATTTACAGCAAACAATATCGACATCTACTAATTGCTATTCTTACATAGAGTACATTTTCTGTCAATTGCTGTGGCAGCACCATTTCAGCAGGTCAAATTTCTAGTACAGGTAAACGTACTTGGTGGATAAAGGTGATTCTGATTCATCAATGATTGCTTTTAGGAGAATCTGCTGCCTTAATATGGCACATATAGGTCTAAAAAGAGAAGGAGAGCCAGGGACAGAGGTCCAAGGGTCTGTGGAGGATTGCTGAGGGCCAGTGTAGAAACAGGGTCCATGTAGAGGGTAAGAGGATCACACAGGGCCAGGGGAGGGAACAGGGGAAGAGGTAGAAGCAGCAGAGGCAGAATCTGGGAAATATCCCTGCTGACAGGGAGAGAGTTGATCATCATCAAGATAGACGTGCACAGCTTTGTAAGCCACACAACACCATGTCTGATTAGTCTAAACCAAATCTAGACCAGATTGTCAACTCTGGTACTCATGTCAACCAGGAAGTAGTTTTTTACTCATTAACTTTAGGTGTATCTTGAACAGCTGTCGGAGAGAGAGAGAGACACATGGTGATTTGACGATGATGCTGGAGAGGACACCAGGAGCTCTTTTTGATGTGGTCCATCTCATCCAGGCCAACCAGGGAGGTGGTGGTGCAGGGAGAGGCCCTTTTTGGTGCACCTGTGGCAGGTGTCATGAAATGCCAACTGACTGAGGAGAAGTGTTGTGGTGGGGGGCTAACCACCTGCATCAGTACAACGCTACACATGTATACTTCCTGCCTGGAGCCTGGAAACCGTGAGCAACATCAGGGTCTACAGGAATGATCTGTTAGCCCTGGATGAGAGCGAGGAACAGGGAGAAGACCATGCGGAGTACAGGCATGCTGCCTACCGGTAGTTTATCTGTCGGCAGCATGGCATGCTTCGGCAGGGTCACAGAATTGTTATTCCAAGCTGCTGCGTGTGGCACATCAGAGACGCTTTCCCTGACACTAATGGCCTGTATAAAGGATTCACTCCTGGCAGACTAAGAGAATTCTGTCCATGTATTTGTTTGTTTATTTGTGTATGTGTTCGCCAACTCTAATCCACTGTTTATTAAAAACAACTGATGTTACAGACAAAGGTTGAATATAGTGCAAAATGTTTTATTTGTTCAACAAATATAGATATTTTTTATATGAAACAGAATCATAGAACACAGAATTTGACGGTGTATAATTACATTTATTTAGACATAATACAACATTCATGAGTGACAATGTACTCATAAGGTTTATTTATAGGTGGATTAGTAGAGTGGACTGTACAATACATTATCAATAACATGAGGTTATTTACAATTGCTATTTATAGGCAAATTAGGTTTATTTAATTGAGTAGAGTGGACTGTACAATAACACAATGTACAATAACATAATGGTGGTTATTTGTTATTGTTATTTACAATAAACTATAGGAACGAATTGTTAGCTATTGGTATTCAGTGTGCATGTGTGCTTGTGTGTGCATGTGTGTGTGTGTGTGCGTGCGTGCGTGCGCGTGCGTGTGTGTGTGCGTGTGTGTGCGCACGCGCGCATGTGGGCATGGGGTTTCTGTCAAGAATCAGGAAAAGACCCAGATGCAGACATTTTCGAAGTAACAAAAGTTTACTACAAAAACAGGGGGGCAGGCAAATGACAAGTCAAGGGCAGGCAGAGGTCAGTAGTCCAGAGCAGAGACCGAAAGGTACAGAACGGCAGGCAGGCTCAGGGTCAGGCCAGGCAGAGGTCAGTAATCCAGGGTGGTTGACAAGGTACAGAACGGCAGCAGGCTCAGGGCAGGCAGAATGGTCAAAACCGAAAACTAGAAAACAGGAACTAGAGAAAGAGAGAAGCACGGGGAAAACGCTGGTAGGCTTGACGAAACAAAACAAACTGGCAACTGACAAACAGAGAACACAGGTATGTATACACTGGGGATAATGGGGAAGATGGGCGACACCTGAAGGGGGGTGGAGACAAGGACAAAGACAGGTGAACCAGATCAGGGTGTGACAGTTTCAGGTCATTGTAGCTGTTCATATCCTAGGGAGAGGGAGGAAAAGATACACCTACAAACATTCTGTTTGACCCTACTTTTAAAAAACACGGCTGTTTTTAATCTTATCACTCATACCTAGCCCTCGGCTGACATAAGCCTGAACCAGCACCTGGATGGGTGGTGGTGGAACCTCAGGGAGAAGGCCAAGATTCCTAGGATCACTGGCTACACGAGGGATGATCCTTGGCATTCCCACGTTGGATGCCAACCTCTGTCTGACCACACCTGCTTGCAGCTCAGGGATGCAACTGTAGGGTTTTGGGGTCTTCTTCGCAAGCACTGTCCATCACTTTATACTGGTAGTTAACACCTTTTTAACCATTTACAACTACTTTCTTGTTAAATAGTTTGCTTAATTCGGTTATTTTGCCGGCTAGTCATTGAACGAACACATCATCAGCTAATGTTAGGTACAATGAAGAAAGTGGTTGTATCTGTCAGTCAAGTATACCTGTTCAGCAGAAACAATGCCATTTCCCCAGCTTGTCTAAGATGGAGTTGACTCCGGAGCTCCCGCCACCTTTCAAAACTGTCACCAATATTTCTTCTTCTTTGAGGTTTATTGGCAGACTACACTCATAAGGTGTATTGTTGTCACCTACTGTACAGGGTAGTACAAAATAAGTAACAACGTGCTTCATCTGACTCTTCAACTACTAACTTACATATTTATTCCTTTAACAAACACTTGTCACGTGACCAAACACTGCAGCTGCTTCTGTACATACGGTCTTAACTCATATCTCACATACCCAAGTTTTACATAAGTCAGGAGAACCACTTGGTTCCGATGGACTTTGCTCCTTCTTTCCATCTATCATTCAATTCAAGTGACATGCACCTACCACCCCTGTCACCCCAAAAAACATCCTTGCTTGTGAATTACACTCCAGCCATAAACTGCTGTACATTTACAACTATAGCCCTTTCTACTCCACTCTTCTTCACCGTTGTCGACTCATTCTCACCAACTGTACTCGCGCCAAGATCATCGCACAACACTTCCGCTTTCGCCATTGCTCCTCCAGTCATCCCCCGGACTCCCTCACTCTTTGCTGTGAATGTGGCAAGAGTTTGGGTTCTCGAAGTAGAACCCCTATTGTCCTCATTCCAGCACAGCTGTTGCTTCACCAACTTTCTCTCCATTTCCTCCATTTTGTCCACACTAGTCGCCGCCATTTCCGACTCCCCGCTGTTTGTTCCTCCTTCCAGGGCTCGATGACTTATTCTTCTTTTCGTGGCCTTGACTCCCTGTCCAATGTCGGTCAACTCCGCCCCCTTGCGGACATGATCCGAAACGATACCTTCACCAATATTTACTCTTCACCTCCTAATATCTTGTTGTTTTCGGTTAGGTTTTTTTTCTCGTCGGTTGATAGTAACACTTAAAATCTTGGATTTCCGTGAATTTGCTCAGATCATTGCTAAGACTGCGTTGTACCAGGGTGCTGTCTTGTCACGAGAACAATGATTCTTGTTGTGTATGTCTGATGCAAACACATTCCATTGATTTGTTTTGTCGCCCTAACATAAAAAATCATTAATATAAACAAACTGACATAGCAGAATTCGAACTTACACTTACTGAGTCTGGCTTTAACACCACCTTTACACATGTGAGGAGAAAAAACTATATCACCTCACATGTGAATTGCAGTTTGTGAAAGCAAAACATAAGCCCCAAAGTATTAATAGCAAAACAAATATTGCAAGGAGACAAACCCAAGAAATGTGCAGATTTTTTATTTATTTTTCTCCTGCTATTGTCCCTCTCTTTGGTTATGTTACCCTGGTCCTTTGGTTATGTTACCCCGGTCCTTTGGTTATGTTACCCCGGTCCTTTGGTTATGTTACTCCGGTCCTTTGGTTATGTTACCCCGGTCCTTTGGTTATGTTACCCCGGTCCTTTGGTTATGTTACCCCGGTCCTTTGGTTATGTTGCCCCGGTCCTTTGGTTATGTTACCCCGGTCCTTTGGTTATGTTACCCCGGTCCGTTGGTTATGTTACCCCGGTCCTTTGGTTATGTTATCCCGGTCCTTTGGTTATGTTACCCCGGTCCTTTGGTTATGTTACCCCGGTCCTTTGGTTATGTTACCCCGGTCCTTTGGTTATGTTACCCCGGTCCTTTGGTTATGTTACTCCGGTCCTTTGGTTATGTTACCCCGGTCCTTTGGTTATGTTACCCCGGTCCTTTGGTTATGTTACCCCGGTCCTTTGGTTATGTTACCCCGGTCCTTTGGTTATGTTACCCTGGTCCTTTGGTTATGTTACCCTGGTCCTTTGGTTATGTTACCCTGGTCCTTTGGTTATGTTACCCCGGTCCTTTGGTTATGTTACCCCGGTCCTTTGGTTATGTTACCCCGGTCCTTTGGTTATGTTACCCTGGCCTTTGGTTATGTTACCCCGGTCCTTTGGTTATGTTACCCCGGTCCTTTGGTTATGTTACCCCGGTCCTTTGGTTATGTTACCCCGGTCCTTTGGTTATGTTACCCCGGTCCTTTGGTTATGTTACCCTGGCCTTTGGTTATGTTACCCCGGTCCTTTGGTTATGTTACCCCGGTCCTTTGGTTATGTTACCCTGGTTCTTTGGTTATGTTACCCCGGTCCTTTGGTTATGTTACCCCGGTCCTTTGGTTATGTTACCCCGGTCCTTTGGTTATGTTACCCCGGTCCTTTGGTTATGTTACCCCGGTCCTTTGGTTATGTTACCCTGGTCCTTTGGTTATGTTACCCCGGTCCTTTGGTTATGTTACCCCTGGGCCTTTGGTTATGTTACCCTGGTCCTTTGGTTATGTTACCCTGGTCCTTTGGTTATGTTACCCCGGTCCTTTGGTTATGTTACCCCGGTCCTTTGGTTATGTTACCCCGGTCCTTTGGTTATGTTACCCTGGCCTTTGGTTATGTTACCCCGGGCCTTTGGTTATGTTACCCCGGTCCTTTGGTTATGTTACCCCGGTCCTTTGGTTATGTTACCCCGGTCCTTTGGTTATGTTACCCCGGTCCTTTGGTTATGTTACCCCGGTCCTTTGGTTATGTTACCCCGGTCCTTTGGTTATGTTACCCCGGTCCTTTGGTTATGTTACCCCGGTCCTTTGGTTATGTTACCCCGGTCCTTTGGTTATGTTACCCCGGTCCTTTGGTTATGTTACCCCGGTCCTTTGGTTATGTTACCCCGGTCCTTTGGTTATGTTACCCCGGTCCTTTGGTTATGTTACCCCGGTCCTTTGGTTATGTTACCCCGGTCCTTTGGTTATGTTACCCCCGGTCCTTTGGTTATGTTACCCGGTCCTTTGGTTATGTTATCCCGGTCCGTTGGTTATGTTACCCCGGTCCTTTGGTTATGTTACCCCGGTCCTTTGGTTATGTTACCCCGGTCCTTTGGTTATGTTACCCCTGGTCCTTTGGTTATGTTACCCCGGTCCTTTGGTTATGTTACCCTGGTCCTTTGGTTATGTTACCCTGGTCCTTTGGTTATGTTACCCCGGTCCTTTGGTTATGTTACTCCGGTCCTTTGGTTATGTTACCCCGGTCCTTTGGTTATGTTACCCCGGTCCTTTGGTTATGTTACCCCGGTCCTTTGGTTATGTTACCCTGGTCCTTTGGTTATGTTACTCCGGTCCTTTGGTTATGTTACCCTGGTCCTTTGGTTATGTTACCCTGGTCCTTTGGTTATGTTACCCTGGTCCTTTGGTTATGTTACCCTGGTTCTTTGGTTATGTTACCCCGGGCCTTTGGTTATGTTACCCTGGTCCTTTGGTTATGTTACCCCGGTCCTTTGGTTATGTTACCCCGGTCCTTTGGTTATGTTACCCCGGTCCTTTGGTTATGTTTCCCCTGGCCTTTGGTTATGTTACCCCGGTCCTTTGGTTATGTTACCCCGGTCCTTTGGTTATGTTACCCTGGTCCTTTGGTTATGTTACCCCGGTCCTTTGGTTATGTTACCCCGGTCCTTTGGTTATGTTACCCCGGTCCTTTGGTTATGTTACCCTGGCCTTTGGTTATGTTACCCCGGTCCTTTGGTTATGTTACTCCGGTCCTTTGGTTATGTTACCCTGGTCCTTTGGTTATGTTACCCCGGTCCTTTGGTTATGTTACCCCGGTCCTTTGGTTATGTTACCCCGGTCCTTTGGTTATGTTACCCCGGTCCTTTGGTTATGTTACCCCGTCCTTTGGTGGGTCCTTTGGTTATGTTATCCCGGTCCGTTGGTTATGTTACCCTGGTCCTTTGGTTATGTTACCCCGGTCCTTTGGTTATGTTACCCCGGTCCTTTGGTTATGTTACCCTGGTCCTTTGGTTATGTTACCCCGGTCCTTTGGTTATGTTACCCTGGTCCTTTGGTTATGTTACCCCGGTCCTTTGGTTATGTTACCCCGGTCCTTTGGTTATGTTACCCCGGTCCTTTGGTTATGTTACCCTGGTTCTTTGGTTATGTTACCCCGGTCCTTTGGTTATGTTACCCCGGTCCTTTGGTTATGTTACCCCGGTCCTTTGGTTATGTTACCCCGGTCCTTTGGTTATGTTACCCTGGTCCTTTGGTTATGTTACCCCGGTCCTTTGGTTATGTTACCCTGGGCCTTTGGTTATGTTACCCTGGTCCTTTGGTTATGTTACCCTGGTCCTTTGGTTATGTTACCCCGGGTCCTTTGGTTATGTTACCCCGGTCCTTTGGTTATGTTACCCCGGTCCTTTGGTTATGTTACCTGGCCTTGGTTATGTTACCCCGGGCCTTTGGTTATGTTACCCCAGGTCCTTTGGTTATGTTACCCCGGTCCTTTGGTTATGTTACCCCGGTCCTTTGGTTATGTTACCCCGGTCCTTTGGTTATGTTACCCCGGTCCTTTGGTTATGTTACCCCGGTCCTTTGGTTATGTTACCCTGGCCTTTGGTTATGTTAACCTGGTCCTTTGGTTATGTTACCCCGGTCCTTTGGTTTATGTTACCCCGGCCCTGTCCTTGTTATGTTACCCCCGGTCCTTTGGTTATGTTACCCCGGTCCTTTGGTTATGTTACCACCGGTCCTTTGGTTATGTTACCCCGGTCCTTTGGTTATGTTACCCCGGTCCTTTGGTTATGTTACCCCGGTCCTTTGGTTATGTTACCCCGGTCCTTTGGTTATGTTACCCCGGTCCTTTGGTTATGTTACCCCGGTCCTTTGGTTATGTTACCCCGGTCCTTTGGTTATGTTATCCCGGTCCGTTGGTTATGTTACCACCGGTCCTTTGGTTATGTTACCCCGGTCCTTTGGTTATGTTACCCCGGTCCTTTGGTTATGTTACCCGGGTCCTTTGGTTATGTTACCCCGGTCCTTTGGTTATGTTACCCTGGTCCTTTGGTTATGTTACCCTGGTCCTTTGGTTATGTTACCCCGGTCCTTTGGTTATGTTACTCCGGTCCTTTGGTTATGTTACCCCGGTCCTTTGGTTATGTTACCCCGGTCCTTTGGTTATGTTACCCCGGTCCTTTGGTTATGTTACCCTGGTCCTTTGGTTATGTTACTCCGGTCCTTTGGTTATGTTACCCTGGTCCTTTGGTTATGTTACCCTGGTCCTTTGGTTATGTTACCCTGGTTCTTTGGTTATGTTACCCCGGGCCTTTGGTTATGTTACCCTGGTCCTTTGGTTATGTTACCCCGGTCCTTTGGTTATGTTACCCCGGTCCTTTGGTTATGTTACCCCGGTCCTTTGGTTATGTTACCCTGGCCTTTGGTTATGTTACCCCCGGTCCCTTTGGTTATGTTACCCCGGTCCTTTGGTTATGTTACCCTGGTCCTTTGGTTATGTTACCCCGGTCCTTTGGTTATGTTACCCCGGTCCTTTGGTTATGTTACCCCGGTCCTTTGGTTATGTTACCCTGGCCTTTGGTTATGTTACCCCGGTCCTTTGGTTATGTTACTCCGGTCCTTTGGTTATGTTACCCTGGTCCTTTGGTTATGTTACCCCGGTCCTTTGGTTATGTTACCCCGGTCCTTTGGTTATGTTACCCCGGTCCTTTGGTTATGTTACCCCGGTCCTTTGGTTATGTTACCCCGGTCCTTTGGTTATGTTACCCCGGTCCTTTGGTTATGTTACCCCCGGTCCTTTGGTTATGTTATCCCGGTCCGTTGGTTATGTTACCCCCGGTCCTTGGTTATGTTACCCGGTCCTTTGGTTATGTTACCCCGGTCCTTTGGTTATGTTACCCCTGGTCCTTTGGTTATGTTACCCCGGTCCTTTGGTTATGTTACCCTGGTCCTTTGGTTATGTTACCCCTGGTCCTTTGGTTATGTTACCCCGGTCCTTTGGTTAGGTTACCCTACCGCCGGTCCTTTGGTTATGTTACCCCGTTCCTTTGGTTTATGTACCCTGGGTCCTTTTGGTTATGTTACCCCGGTCCCTTTGGTTATGTTAACCCTGGGCCTTTGGTTATGTTACCCTGGTCCTTTTGGTTTATGTTACCCCGGTCACTTTGGTATGGTACCCTGGGCCTTTGGTTATGTTTACCCGGGCCTGGTATACCACGGTCCTTTGGTTATGTTACCCCGGTCCTCTGGTTATGTACCCCGGTCCGGGTTTTTTATGTTACCCCCGGTCCTTTGGTTTGAGGTTACCCCGGTCCTTTGGTTATGTTACACCTGGTCCTTTGGTTATGTTCCACCCCCGGATCCTTTGGTTTATGTTACCCTGGTCCTTTGGTTATGTGACCCCGGTCCCTTTGGTTATGTTTACCCCGGTCCTTGTGGCTTAGTGACCCCGGTCCTATTTGGTTATGTTACCCGGTCCTTTGGTATGTTACCCCGGTCCTTTGGTTATGTTACCCCGGTCCTTTGGTTATGTTACCCCGTCCCTTTGGTTATGTTACCCCGGTCCTTTGGTTATGTTATCCCGGTCCGTTGGTTATGTTATCCCGGTCCGTTGGTTATGTTACCCCGGTCCTTTGGTTATGTTACCCCGGTCCTTTGGTTATGTTACCCCGGTCCTTTGGTTATGTTACCCCGGTCCTTTGGTTATGTTACCCCGGTCCTTTGGTTATGTTACCCCGGTCCTTTGGTTATGTTACTCCGGTCCTTTGGTTATGTTACCCCGGTCCTTTGGTTATGTTACCCCGGTCCTTTGGTTATGTTACCCTGGTCCTTTGGTTATGTTACCCTGGTCCTTTGGTTATGTTACCCCGGTCCTTTGGTTGTTACCCTGGTCCTTTGGTTATGTTACCCTGGTCCTTTGGTTATGTTACCCCGGTCCTTTGGTTATGTTACCCCGGTCCTTTGGTTATGTTACCCCGGTCCTTTGGTTATGTTACCCTGGTCCTTTGGTTATGTTACCCCGGTCCTTTGGTTATGTTACCCTGGTCCTTTGGTTATGTTACCCTGGTCCTTTGGTTATGTTACCCTGGTCCTTTGGTTATGTTACCCCGGTCCTTTGGTTATGTTACCCCGGTCCTTTGGTTATGTTACCCTGGTCCTTTGGTTATGTTACCCTGGCCTTTGGTTATGTTACCCCCGGGCCTTTGGTTATGTTACCCCGGTCCTTTGGTTATGTTACCCCGGTCCTTTGGTTATGTTACCACCGGTCCTTTGGTTATGTTACCCCGGTCCTTTGGTTATGTTACCCCGGTCCTTTGGTTATGTTACCCCGGTCCTTTGGTTATGTTACCCTGGCCTTTGGTTATGTTACCCCGGTCCTTTGGTTATGTTACCCCGGTCCTTTGGTTATGTTACCCCGGTCCTTTGGTTATGTTACCCCGGTCCTTTGGTTATGTTACCCCGGTCCTTTGGTTATGTTACCCCCGGTCCTTTGGTTATGTTACCCCGGTCCTTTGGTTATGTTACCCCGGTCCTTTGGTTAGTTACCCCGGTCCTTGGTTATGTTATCCCGGTCCGTTGGTTATGTTACCCCGTTCCTTTGGTTATGTTACCCCGGTCCTTTGGTTATGTTACCCCGGTCCTTTGGTTATGTTACCCTGGTCCTTTGGTTATGTTACCCCGGTCCTTTGGTTATGTTACCCCGGTCCTTTGGTTATGTTACCCCGGTCCTTTGGTTATGTTACCCCGGTCCTTTGGTTATGTTACTCCGGTCCTTTGGTTATGTTACCCCGGTCCTTTGGTTATGTTACCCCGGTCCTTTGGTTATGTTACCCTGGTCCCTTTGGTTATGTTACCCTGGTCCTTTGGTTATGTTACTCCGGTCCTTTGGTTATGTTACCCTGGTCCTTTGGTTATGTTACCCTGGTCCTTTGGTTATGTTACCCTGGTTCTTTGGTTATGTTACCCCGGGCCTTTGGTTATGTTACCCTGGTCCTTTGGTTATGTTACCCCGGTCCTTTGGTTATGTTACCCCGGTCCTTTGGTTATGTTACCCCGGTCCTTTGGTTATGTTACCCTGGCCTTTGGTTATGTTACCCCGGTCCTTTGGTTATGTTACCCTGGTCCTTTGGTTATGTTACCCTGGTCCTTTGGTTATGTTACTCTGGTCCTTTGGTTATGTACCCCGGTCCTTTGGTTATGTTACCCCGGTCCCTTTGGTTATGTTACCCCGGTCCTTTGGTTATGTTACCCCTGGCCTTTGGTTATGTTACCCCGGTCCTTTGGTTATGTTACTCGCGGTCCTTTGGTTATGTTACCCTGGTCCTTTGGTTATGTTACCCCCGGTCCTTTGGTTATGTTACCCCGGTCCTTTGGTTATGTTACCCCGGTCCTTTGGTTATGTTACCCCGGTCCTTTGGTTATGTTACCCCGGTCCTTTGGTTATGTTACCCCGGTCCTTTGGTTATGTTACCCCGGTCCTTTGGTTATGTTACCCCGGTCCTTTGGTTATGTTATCCGGTCCGTTGGTTATGTTACCCTGGTCCTTTGGTTATGTTACCCCGGTCCTTTGGTTATGTTACCCCGGTCCTTTGGTTATGTTACCCTGGTCCTTTGGTTATGTTACCCTGGTCCTTTGGTTATGTTACCCTGGTCCTTTGGTTATGTTACCCCGGTCCTTTGGTTATGTTACCCCGGTCCTTTGGTTATGTTACCCCGGTCCTTTGGTTATGTTACCCCGGTCCTTTGGTTATGTTACCCTGGTCCTTTGGTTATGTTACCCCGGTCCTTTGGTTATGTTACCCTGGGCCTTTGGTTATGTTACCCGGTCCTTTGGTTATGTTACCCTGGCCTTTGGTTATGTTACCCTGGCCTTTGGTTATGTTACCCCGGTCCTTTGGTTATGTTACCCCTGGCCTTTGGTTATGTTACCCCGGGCCTTTGGTTATGTTACCCCGGTCCTTTGGTTATGTTACCCCGGTCCTTTGGTTATGTTACCCCGGTCCTTTGGTTATGTTACCCCGGTCCTTTGGTTATGTTACCCCGGTCCTTTGGTTATGTTACCCCGGTCCTTTGGTTATGTTACCCTGGCCTTTGGTTATGTTACCCCGGTCCTTTGGTTATGTTACCCCGGTCCTTTGGTTATGTTACCCCCGGTCCTTTGGTTATGTTACCCCGGTCCTTTGGTTATGTTACCCCGGTCCTTTGGTTATGTTACCCCGGTCCTTTGGTTATGTTACCCCGGTCTTTGGTTATGTTACCCCGGTCCTTTGGTTATGTTATCCCGGTCCGTTGGTTATGTTACCCCGGTCCTTTGGTTATGTTACCCCGGTCCTTTGGTTATGTTACCCCGGTCCTTTGGTTATGTTACCCCGGTCCTTTGGTTATGTTACCCCGGTCCTTTGGTTATGTTACCCTGGTCCTTTGGTTATGTTACCCCGGTCCTTTGGTTATGTTACTCCGGTCCTTTGGTTATGTTACCCCGGTCCTTTGGTTATGTTACCCGGTCCTTTGGTTATGTTACCCTGGTCCTTTGGTTATGTTACCCTGGTCCTTTGGTTATGTTACTCCGGTCCTTTGGTTATGTTTACCCTGGTCCTTTGGTTATGTTACCCTGGTCCTTTGGTTATGTTACCCTGGTTCTTTGGTTATGTTACCCCGGGCCTTTGGTTATGTTACCCTGGTCCTTTGGTTATGTTACCCCAGTCCTTTGGTTATGTTACCCCGGTCCTTTGGTTATGTTACCCTGGCCTTTGGTTATGTTACCCCGGTCCTTTGGTTATGTTACCCTGGTCCTTTGGTTATGTTACCCTGGTCCTTTGGTTATGTTACCCCGGTCCTTTGGTTATGTTACCCCGGTCCTTTGGTTATGTTACCCCGGTCCTTTGGTTATGTTACCCTGGCCTTTGGTTATGTTACCCCGGTCCTTTGGTTATGTTACTCCGGTCCTTTGGTTATGTTACCCTGGTCCTTTGGTTATGTTACCCCGGTCCTTTGGTTATGTTACCCCGGTCCTTTGGTTATGTTACCCCGGTCCTTTGGTTATGTTACCCCGGTCCTTTGGTTATGTTACCCCGGTCCTTTGGTTATGTTACCCCGGTCCTTTGGTTATGTTACCCCGGTCCTTTGGTTATGTTATCCCGGTCCGTTGGTTATGTTACCCTGGTCCTTTGGTTATGTTACCCCGGTCCTTTGGTTATGTTACCCCGGTCCTTTGGTTATGTTACCCTGGTCCTTTGGTTATGTTACCCCGGTCCTTTGGTTATGTTACCCTGGTCCTTTGGTTATGTTACCCTGGTCCTTTGGTTATGTTACCCCGGTCCTTTGGTTATGTTACTCCGGTCCTTTGGTTATGTTACCCCAGTCCTTTGGTTATGTTACCCCGGTCCTTTGGTTATGTTACCCCGGTCCTTTGGTTATGTTACCCCGGTCCTTTGGTTATGTTACCCCGGTCCTTTGGTTATGTTACTCCGGTCCTTTGGTTATGTTACCCCGGTCCTTTGGTTATGTTACCCCGGTCCTTTGGTTATGTTACCCTGGTCCTTTGGTTATGTTACCCTGGTCCTTTGGTTATGTTACCCCGGTCCTTTGGTTATGTTACCCTGGTCCTTTGGTTATGTTACCCTGGTCCTTTGGTTATGTTACCCTGGTTCTTTGGTTATGTTACCCGGGCCTTTGGTTATGTTACCCTGGTCCTTTGGTTATGTTACCCCGGTCCTTTGGTTATGTTACCCCGGTCCTTTGGTTATGTTACCCCGGTCCTTTGGTTATGTTACCCGGCCTTTGGTTATGTTACCCCGGTCCTTTGGTTATGTTACCCCGGTCCTTGGTTATGTTACCCTGGTCCTTTGGTTATGTTACCCGGTCCTTTGGTTATGTTACCCCGGTCCTTTGGTTATGTTACCCCGGTCCTTTGGTTATGTTACCCCGGTCCTTTGGTTATGTACCCTGGTCCTTTGGTTTATGTTACCCCGGTCCTTTGGTTATGTTACTCCGGTCCTTTGGTTATGTTACCCTGGTCCTTTGGTTATGTTACCCGGTCCTTTGGTTAGTTACCCCGGTCCTTTGGTTATGTTACCCCGGTCCTTTGGTTATGTTACCCCGGTCCTTTGGTTATGTTACCCCGGTCCTTTGGTTATGTTACCCCGGTCCTTTGGTTATGTTACCCCGGTCCTTGGTTATGTTACCCGGTCCTTTGGTTATGTTATTGTTATGTTATCCCGGTCCGTTGGTTATGTTACCCTGGTCCTTTGGTTATGTTACCCCGGTCCTTTGGTTATGTTACCCCGGTCCTTTGGTTATGTTACCCTGGTCCTTTGGTTATGTTACCCCGGTCCTTTGGTTATGTTACCCTGGTCCTTTGGTTATGTTACCCCGGTCCTTTGGTTATGTTACCCCGGTCCTTTGGTTATGTTACCCCGGTCCTTTGGTTATGTTACCACCGGTCCTTTGGTTATGTTACCCTGGTCCTTTGGTTATGTTACCCCGGTCCTTTGGTTATGTTACCCTGGGCCTTTGGTTATGTTACCCTGGTCCTTTGGTTATGTTACCCTGGTCCTTTGGTTATGTTACCCCGGTCCTTTGGTTATGTTACCCTGGCCTTTGGTTATGTTACCCTGGCCTTTGGTTATGTTACCCCGGTCCTTTGGTTATGTTACCCCGGTCCTTTGGTTATGTTACCCCGGTCCTTTGGTTATGTTACCCCGGTCCTTTGGTTATGTTACCCTGGCCTTTGGTTATGTTACCCCGGTCCTTTGGTTATGTTACCCCGGTCCTTTGGTTATGTTACCCCGGTCCTTTGGTTATGTTACCCCGGTCCTTTGGTTATGTTACCCCGGTCCTTTGGTTATGTTACCCCGGTCCTTTGGTTATGTTACCCCGGTCCTTTGGTTATGTTACCCCGGTCCTTTGGTTATGTTACCCCGGTCCTTTGGTTATGTTACCCCGGTCCTTTGGTTATGTTACCCCGGTCCTTTGGTTATGTTACCTCGGTCCGTTGGTTATGTTACCCCGGTCCTTTGGTTATGTTACCCCGGTCCTTTGGTTATGTTACCCCGGTCCTTTGGTTATGTTACCCCGGTCCTTTGGTTATGTTACCCTGGTCCTTTGGTTATGTTACCCTGGTCCTTTGGTTATGTTACCCCGGTCCTTTGGTTATGTTACTCCGGTCCTTTGGTTATGTTACCCCGGTCCTTTGGTTATGTTACCCCGGTCCTTTGGTTATGTTACCCTGGTCCTTTGGTTATGTTACCCTGGTCCTTTGGTTATGTTACTCCGGTCCTTTGGTTATGTTACCCTGGTCCTTTGGTTATGTTACCCTGGTCCTTTGGTTATGTTACCCTGGTCCTTTGGTTATGTTACCCCGGGCCTTTGGTTATGTTACCCTGGTCCTTTGGTTATGTTACCCCAGTCCTTTGGTTATGTTACCCCGGTCCTTTGGTTATGTTACCCTGGCCTTTGGTTATGTTACCCCGGTCCTTTGGTTATGTTACCCCGGTCCTTTGGTTATGTTACCCTGGTCCTTTGGTTATGTTACCCCGGTCCTTTGGTTATGTTACCCTGGTCCTTTGGTTATGTTACCCCGGTCCTTTGGTTATGTTACCCTGGCCTTTGGTTATGTTACCCCGGTCCTTTGGTTATGTTACTCCGGTCCTTTGGTTATGTTACCCTGGTCCTTTGGTTATGTTACCCCGGTCCTTTGGTTATGTTACCCCGGTCCTTTGGTTATGTTACCCCGGTCCTTTGGTTATGTTACCCCCGGTCCTTTGGTTATGTTACCCCGGTCCTTTGGTTATGTTACCCCGGTCCTTTGGTTATGTTACCCCGGTCCTTTGGTTATGTTATCCCGGTCCGTTGGTTATGTTACCCTGGTCCTTTGGTTATGTTACCCCGGTCCTTTGGTTATGTTACCCCGGTCCTTTGGTTATGTTACCCTGGTCCTTTGGTTATGTTACCCCGGTCCTTTGGTTATGTTACCCTGGTCCTTTGGTTATGTTACCCCGGTCCTTTGGTTATGTTACCCCGGTCCTTTGGTTATGTTACTCCGGTCCTTTGGTTATGTTACCCCGGTCCTTTGGTTATGTTACCCCGGTCCTTTGGTTATGTTACCCTGGTCCTTTGGTTATGTTACCCTGGTCCTTTGGTTATGTTACTCCGGTCCTTTGGTTATGTTACCCTGGTCCTTTGGTTTTGTTACCCTGGTCCTTTGGTTATGTTACCCTGGTCCTTTGGTTATGTTACCCCGGTCCTTTGGTTATGTTACCCCGGTCCTTTGGTTATGTTACCCTGGTCCTTTGGTTATGTTACCCTGGTCCTTTGGTTATGTTACCCCGGTCCTTTGGTTATGTTACCCTGGTCCTTTGGTTATGTTACTCTGGTCCTTTGGTTATGTTACCCTGGTCCTTTGGTTATGTTACCCCGGTCTTTTGGTTATGTTACCCTGGTCCTTTGGTTATGTTACCCCGGTCCTTTGGTTATGTTACCCTGGTCCTTTGGTTATGTTACCCTGGTCCTTTGCTTTGGCTGCCTTTTAACCAGTTGCAAGTCTTCTAAAATTCCTTCCAGCAACATAGCACCCTGCATCCATCTGCTGGTTTACTTCTGAAGCTAAGCAGGGTTGTTCTTGGTCAGTCCCTGGATGGGAGACCAGATGTAGCTGGAAGAGGTGATAATAAATGTGTGGGAAACATTTTTTTCACGTGAAAAATGTACATGTGAAACTTCACACGTATCCGAAAACCACGTCTGACTCTGGAAAAATTCTGACCACTTCTGACTCAGGACATTTTTCATGTGATTTGTTCACACGTGTCTAAATGTGATTTCTTTCCAAGCTGTTTTTTTTGTAAGGGTGACCATCACACAATATATTCAATCAACTCCTACCACTGCCTACAATGCATATGCATGACAACTACTGTACCTCAGAGGAGGTCAAACGAGCAATCAGATAACACGTCCAATCATGCAATCACCTTAACTACATGATACCAGCCACTCTGCCGTCTGTATCAATCAGTATTCAAGGTGGCAATACCAAACATCCGTTTTATTTATTGTATCCGTGCTAATCAACCTCAGTCGGGAGCCGGCCACTGTGTTGATGGCAGGTGGTGACAGTCATTAACTAGCAGTACCAGGTGGGATAGCAGCTATTGTCACTCAAGATGTTGTTTTGGCATTTGTTTCTGACTCAACCTTTATTTTATGGAAATGAAATTGACTGGTTCATGGCTGGGTCATGGCTGGTTCATGGCTGGCTCATGGCTGGCTCATGGCTGAGCCAGCAGGATAACATGAATGCATGTTATGCATGCAGGATAACTACACCTCCATACTCACCTCACCTCCCTTCACAATGTCACTGTGATCGTTGAGAAGTTTGGGAATCAATGCATGATGTTATGTCAGATAGTGCGAAGACTCTGCCTGCACTGATGTAGGTTGAGGAACGACTATTAACTATTAACTACTACTACTAACTACTACTACCACCATCACTACTACTACTACCACCAGTACCAGTACCACTACCACTGCGACAGTATCTAGGATGGAGAGAAGTCTGTCCATAATAAAGCAGTGCTCTACCTTCTTAACAGCACTATCAACAAGGCAGGTCCTACAGTCCCTAGTTTTGTCGCACCTAGACTACTGTTCAGTCGTGTGGTCAGGTGACACAAAGAGGGAAAATTACAATTGGCTCAGAACAGGGCAGCACGGCTGGCCTTTGGATGTACACAGAGAGCTAACATTAACAATATGCATGTCAATCTCTCATACTTAGAAGTTCTGCAGTGTTTTAGAGGGCTCTCTATATGTGCTTTATATGTTAATGTATATGGATGTTTAGGTTACAGGTAATGACAAACAGGCCTATATTAGTGTATATGGTTACAGAAGCATGAAGGTACGATGACATTTACTTTGATTTGTTGATGATCATACAGTCAGAGGGTTGTTGTTGTGTGTTGTTGTTGTTGTGTTATTTTTGTTTTTGTGTTGTTGTTGTTGTTACTATTGGATCAAGTCTACAGCTTTCATACCCATCTGGTACTTCCTCTGATGTGCACATTCATTCATTTGCAATTCATATTCAATCTGGAGTATTTCCAGTTGTGTGTTCTTTTAACAACAACTGCTAAGTACAGTACAGTAATGACAACGTAATTATTCTGACATTAACATATTTTATCCTCATGGTGACATCACTATACTGTATCTTATTGGAATTTGCATACCCCATTTCCTTGTATATTTACTCACCCCATTTCCATGTATATTTACACACCCCGTTTCCTGCTATTTGTACACCCCATTTCCTTATATATTTACACACCCCATTTCCTTGTGTATTTACACACCCCATTTCCATGTATATTTACACACCCCGTTTCCTGCTATTTGCACACACCATTTCCTTGTATATTTACACACCCCATTTCCTTGTATATTTACACACCCCATTTCCTTGTATATTTACACACCCCATTTCCTTGTATATTTACACACCCCATTTCCTTGTATATTTACACACCCTGTTTCCTGCTATTTACACACCCCATTTCCTTGTATATTTACACACCCCGTTTCCTGCTATTTGTACACCCCATTTCCTTGTATATTTAAACACCCCATTTCCTGCTATTTGCACAGCCAATTTCCTTCGATATTTACACACCCTGTTTCCTTCTTTATTTACACACTACATTTCCTTCTATATTTACACACCCAGTTTCCTTCTATATAAGTGACCATAAACTGTGCACAGAGAACTGCGGACAGAGGAAACTCCCCACTGGAACAGTGGACTTCAACATGCTGTATATCCAGCCAGAGTGCAGCCAGTACAGATCTCTTGTCAACAGTGCAGCTCGATCTTCAACTAACACTCACACTTGTCTTTTCTTACTAGCCCTAACTTTGCTGAAAGCTACTTATTGAGGGAAAATGTGCTTACTATGACTGTAATATACGGTTGTCTCTGTTAGCTACCCTACGATGAATGTATTAACTGTAAGTCACTCTGGATAAGAGCGTCTGCTAAATGACTAAAATGTAACTGTAACAGGTGGTGAGTGCAGCCAGTGTTATTCTAGGGTTATATTGTGATCTCATCCAGTGCAGCCAGGATCATTCTAGGGTTATATTGTGATCACATCCTTTGCAGCCAGGATCATTCTAGGGTTATATTGTGATCTCATCCAGTGCAGCCAGGATCATTCTAGGGTTATATTGTGATCACATCCAGTGCAGCCAGGATCATTCTAGGGTTATATTGTGATCACATCCAGTGCAGCCAGGATCATTCTAGGGTTATATTGTGATCTCATCCAGTGCAGCCAGGATCATTCTAGGGTTATATTGTGATCACATCCAGTGCAGCCAGGATCATTCTAGGGTTATATTGTGATCACATCCAGTGCAGCCAGGATCATTCTAGGGTTATATTGTGATCACATCCAGTGCAGCCAGGATCATTCTAGGGTTATATTGTGATCACATCCAGTGCAGCCAGGATCATTCTAAGGTTATATTGTGATCACATCCAGTGCAGCCAGGATCATTCTAGGGTTATATTGTGATCACATCCAGTGCAGCCAGGATCATTCTAGGGTTATATTGTGATCTCATCCAGTGCAGCCAGGATCATTCTAGGGATATATTGTGATCACATCCATTGCAGCCAGGATCATTCTAGGGTTATTGTCACGTTCGTTGTATTGAGGAGACCAAGGCGTGATATGAATACATTCTTCTTTAATTAAACGAAAAACACTGAACAAACTAACAAAGTAACAAAACAAATGTGAAGCTATAATAACCAAGTGCTGACATGCAACTACACATAGACAAGAACCCACAAAAACAAAATGGGAAATGGCAACCTAAATAGGATCCCCGATCAGAGACAACGATAAACAGCTGCCTCTGATTGGGAACCAATTCAGGTCACCATAGACCTACAATTACCTAGACTAACAAACACCCCTAGACAAACAAAAAAACCTAGACAAGACAAACAAGTATACCCACCCTCGTCACACCCTGACCTGACCAAAATAATACAGAAAACATAGATAACTAAGGTCAGGGCGTGACAGTTATATTGTGATCACATCCAGTGCAGTCAGGATCATTCTAGGGTTATATTGTGATCTCATCCAGTGCAGCCAGGATCATTCTAGGGTTATATTGTGATCTCATCCAGTGCAGCCAGGATCATTCTAGGGTTATATTGTGATCTCATCCAGTGCAGCCAGGATCATTCTAGGGTTATATTGTGATCTCATCCAGTGCAGCCAGGATCATTCTAGGGTTATATTGTGATCTCATCCAGTGCAGCCAGGATCATTCTAGGGTTATATTGTGATCTCATCCAGTGCAGCCAGGATCATTCTAGGGTTATATTGTGATCTCATCCAGTGCAGCCAGGATCATTCTAGGGTTATATTGTGATCTCATCCAGTGCAGCCAGGATCATTCTAGGGTTATATTGTGATCTCATCCAGTGCGGCCAGGATCATTCTAGGGTTATATTGTGATCACATCCAGTGCAGCCAGGATCATTCTAGGGTTATATTGTGATCACATCCAGTGCAGCCAGGATCATTCTAGGGTTATATTGTGATCACATCCAGTGCAGCCAGGATCACTCTAGGGTTATATTGGGATCTCATCCAGTGCAGCCAGGATCATTCTAGGGTTATATTGTGATCTCATCCAGTGCAGCCAGGATCATTCTAGGGTTATATTGTGATCACATCCAGTGCAGCCAGGATCATTCTAGGGTTATATTGTGATCTCATCCAGTGCAGCCAGGATCATTCTAGGGTTATATTGTGATCACATCCAGTGCAGCCAGGATCATTCTAGGGTTATATTGTGATCTCATCCAGTGCAGCCAGGATCATTCTAGGGTTATATTGTGATCTCATCCAGTGCAGCCAGGATCATTCTAGGGTTATATTGTGATCACATCCAGTGCAGCCAGGATCATTCTAGGGTTATATTGTGATCACATCCAGTGCAGCCAGGATCATTCTAGGGTTATATTGTGATCACATCCAGTGCAGCCAGGATCATTCTAGGGTTATATTGTGATCTCATCCAGTGCAGCCAGGATCATTCTAGGGTTATATTGTGATCACATCCAGTGCAGCCAGGATCATTCTAGGGTTATATTGTGATCTCATCCAGTGCAGCCAGGATCATTCTAGGGTTATATTGTGATCGCATCCAGTGCAGCCAGGATCATTCTAGGGTTATATTGTGATCACATCCAGTGCAGCCAGGATCATTCTAGGGTTATATTGTGATCACATCCAGTGCAGCCAGGATCATTCTAGGGTTATATTGTGATCACATCCAGTGCAGCCAGGATCATTCTAGGGTTATATTGTGATCACATCCAGTGCAGCCAGGATCATTCTAAGGTTATATTGTGATCACATCCAGTGCAGCCAGGATCATTCTAGGGTTATATTGTGATCACATCCAGTGCAGCCAGGATCATTCTAGGGTTATATTGTGATCACATCCAGTGCAGCCAGGATCATTCTAGGGTTATATTGTGATCACATCCAGTGCAGCCAGGATCATTCTAGGGTTATATTGTGATCACATCCAGTGCAGCCAGGATCATTCTAGGGTTATATTGTGATCACATCCAGTGCAGCCCTCTCTCTCACTCCAGGGTTGCGGTGAAAGCCAAGGACAGCAGGTGAGTCACAGCAGGTGCTGTGACAGTAGTCCAGGATCTAGGACAGCAGACTGCCTCCAGCTGGCACGAGCTAACCCCCCCACCCGTCTCCTTCCTCCCCCCTGCCAGGCAGAGCAGCACAGGCCAGGCCAGGCAGGCCACAGCCAGCATACCGGAGCTTGGCTAGGTTTCTGGACCAAGGTTAGGTTAGCAACAATGGCCTGAGAGGAGAGCAGAGCACCAGGGGAGACTGAGTCTTAATGTAAACCAACTCATCTATAAATGAGGCCAGGAGGTTGATGGATGGCAGAAGGGTATGAACTGGACTACTGTGGGTATATGAATGGGGTAGCGTAGTTGGTGAAAGAGCTGTCTTTGATTGAATGAACCACATTCTCCTTTACAATAGGTGAGTACATGTATGACCGCTACCATTTTCACATTGGTAGGGGGGATCGGCAGTTACTGTTTTGAAGGCACACATTCTATATTTTGTCAAATCTGAGAATGTATAGTAGCTCATGTGCACATAATGCATCGATACAAATTTACAGTCACAACTGTTACCCCATGGTAATATTTAAGCATCACTGAAGATTGTTTTTACGGGTGTTTAACAACAGTCACCAAAATAATATGATTCACACAGAGAGAGAGAGAGAGGAGAGAGAGAGAGAGAGAGAGAGAGAGAGAGAGAGAGAGAGAGAGAGAGAGAGAGAGAGAGAGAGAGAGAGAGAGAGAGAGAGAGAGAGAGAGAGAGAGAGAGAGAGAGAGAGAGAGAGAGAGAGAGAGAGAGAGAGAGAGAGAGAGAGAGAGAGAGAGAGAGAGAGAGAGAGAGAGAGAGAGAGAGAGAGAGAGAGAGAGAGAGAGAGAGAGAGAGAGAGAGAGAGAGAGAGAGAGAGAGAGAGAGAGCACAAAGCCCAGAGGACAAGACACAGAACAGGACTCTAATTTCCAAGTCAGTCTTAGCTATGACATAATACATAATATCTAAATCATATTACAGTCAAAATATTGAGGTCTCCCTCTTAGTTTTCTAAATGAAAATGCTTATCTTACAGGGTAGTTTAGTATCTACTAAATGTAATCTTTATTTAATTACATGTTGTTCTCAACCAACCTCAGATAACCAGACTGACCTTTGACCAGTTAATCTGACCTATTAGGAACACTGCAATCTATATTAATGCGTTCTTCTCCATTTCCAATCTATATTAATGCTGCCTGTTATTTTGGTAGGTAGGTATGTGGATTGGTATTTTCATCTACATTCTTCTTCTCGCACCAAATGGAGCAGAGACAATTATTTATTGTCTCTTTGGCAATCGATTTGGAATCTGGAATGCTGACTCGGTATCCTCCTCGGATACCAGAACAACTGACAAGAGGAAAATAGTAGATACCCTAGATAAATAAAGGTGTTTCATCACATCAGAATAGATACATTCATCAAAAGAGAAAGTCTCAGAGAATTGAGTTTGAAAACATTCCATAATAAATGACTGTAAAAATAAAATATTGTCACGTTCCTGACCTTATTTTCCTTTGTTTAACTTTGTTTAGTTGGTCAGGACGTGAGCTGGGTGGGTAGTCTATGTTATGTGTTTCTATGTTGGGTTCAATGTGTTGCCTGATATGGTTCTCAATTAGGGGCAGGTGTTTGACGTTTCCTCTGATTGAGAACCATATTAAGGTAGGTTGTTCACACTGTTTGTTTGTGGGTGATTGTTGCTGTGTCTGTGTTTGTTGCACCACACGGTACTGTCTCGTCTCGTTCGTTCGTTCTTTCCTGTTCGTGCGTTCATTGTTTTTTATGTTCACAAGTTCAGGTCTGTTTAACGTCGTTTGTTGTTTTGTAGTTTATTCAAGTGTTCTTCGTGTTTCGTCTTCATTTAATAAATCATTATGTCTACATACCTCGCTGCGTGTTGGTCCGATCCATGCTCCTCCTCGTCTGAGGAGGAGAACGAATATGACAGCCGTTACAAATATCCAAAATACTAAAGATGCTTCCAGAGAAAGGAGCCAATTATTGGTAATCGATGCTGCATGCATGTTTCAAAATGGGAAAATAACAGACGCAGCTTTTCCAGAAATCAAGTAAACACAGTTACGTATATTCTAAAAACCAGCAACACAGTAGCTTTGTGCTTTAAATATTTGTGCAGACTTTGAGCATGCATTTTATAGGTCGACATGATATGGTGTTGGTGGGTAGACACGGTGTACTTTGTCTACCCAGTATTCAGATCCCTTGACTTTTCCCACATTTTGCTACGTTACAGCCTTATTTTAAAATCGATTAAATAAGTACAAATCCTTAGCAATCTACACACAATACCCCACAATGACAAAGCAAAAACAGGTTTTGAGAAATGTTTGTACATTTATTTAAAAAAATCTAAATCTTATTTACATAAGTATTCAGACCCTTTGCTATGAGACTGGAAATTGAGCTCAGGTGCATTCTGTTTCCATTGATCATGCTTGAAATGTTTCTACAACTTGTTTGGAGTCCACCTGTGGTAAATTCAATTGATTGGACATGATTTGGAAAAGCACACACCTGTCTATATAAGGTCCCACAGTTGATAGTGCATGTCAGAATAAAAACCAAGCCATGAGGTCAAAGGAATTGTCCGTAGAGCTCTAAGACAGGATTTTGTCTAGGCTCAGATGTCCCCAAGAACACAGTGGCCTCAATCATTCTTCAATGGAAGAAGTTTGGAATCACCAAGACTCTTCCTAGAGCTGGCCGCCCAGCCAAACTGAGCATTTGGGGGAGAAGGGCCTTGGTCAGAGAGGTGACCAAGAACAAGATAGTTACTCTGACAGGGCTCTAGAGTTCCTCTGTGGAGATGGGAGAACCTTCCAGAAGGACAATCATCTCTGCAGCACTCCACCAATCAGGCCTTTATGGTAGAGTGGCCAGATGGAAGCCACTCTTCAGTAAAAGGCAGCCCGCTTGGAGTTTGCCTAAAGACTCTCGGACCATGAGAAACAAAATTCAACTCTTTGGCCTGAATGCCAAGCGTCACGTCTGGAGTAAACCTGGCATCATCCCTACAGTGAAGCATGGTGGTGGCGGCACCATGTGGGGATGTTTTTCAGCGGCAGGGACTGGGAGAGTAGTCAGGATCAAGGCAAAGATGAACGGAGCAAAGTACAGAGAGATCCGTGATGAAAACCTGCTCCAGAGCACTCAGGACCTTCCAACAGGAAAACGAGCGTAAGCACACAGCCACGACAACGCAGGAGTGGCTCCGGGACAAGTGACTGAATATCCTTGAGTGGCCCAGCCAGAGCGAGGACTTGAACGCGATCAAACATCTCTGGAGAAACCTGAAAATAGCTGTACCATCCATCCAACCTGACATAGCTTGAGAGGATCTGCAGAGAAGAATGGGAGAAACTCCCCAAATAAAGGTGTGCCAAGCTTGCAGTGTCATACCCAAGAAGACTCTAGGCTGTAATTGCTGCCAAAGGTGCTTCAACAAAGTACTGAGTAAGGTGTCTGAATACTTATTTAAATGTGATATTTTAGTTGTTTTGTATTCTTACATTTGCAAAAATGACTAAAAACCAGTTTTTGCTTTGTCATTATGGGGTATTGTGCATAGACTGATGTAATCCATTTTAGAATAAGGCTGTAACCTAACAGAATGTGGAAAAAGTCAAGGGGTCTGAATACTTTCTTAGGATACATCCCAAATAGCACCCTATTCCCTATATAGTGAACTACTTTTGACCAGGACCCACAGGGCTCTTGTCAAAAGTAGTGCACTATATAGGGAATAGGGTTGCATTTGGGATGCAGTTAAAGTCCTCTTCCTGTGTTACTTACTCACTTACTCTCTTCTCTCTCCCCCCCCCATTTCCCTCTCCTCTCTCCCCCTCTCCTTCTCCCCCTCTCTCTCCCCCCGTTTCCCTCTCCTCTCTCCCCTTCTCCTTCTCCCCCTCTCTCTCTCCCCCCGTTTCCCTCTCCTCTCTCCCCTTCTCCTTCTCCCCCTCTCTCTCTCCCCCCATTTCCCTCTCCTCCCCTCTCCTCCTCTATGATGTCCTCCTCACCCAAACATTGATGGTAGTCTAGGCACCAGATGTTCAATTATATCAGGATTTACATTGTTTCTGTTAGAAATATGCGCTGTTGACTCTAACTTATTACTTCAATATCGTATCAACAATGAAGCTTGAACTACCTGCGTATCTGCACAAAACTCTAGCTAACCAATTTCAGTATGGTGAAACAAACATCCTATTCCTAATCAAAAACTGCTTATACTGTATAGAGAGAGAGCTTGAAAATAAAGCAAAAAGATTTAGAAAATATAGACTATCTATCCTATATATGCTTAGAACACCCCATTACATTGATGCCAGTGGTGTCTAGAGAAAGAGTAAAATGGCCGAGGAAAACATTTCCCTCAAAAAGCTCTTTAGCGGCTCAATGAAGCTGAATGATTCCTCTCAAGCACTGCTGGATCAAGTCAAATGTCTTGGTAGCAAACATCAATCCTGTTTATCGCAGCAGGGCCGGGGGATGTTTGTGCACTGCTGTTCAACAGCAACGTATCCACTCGCAGCCGAGGCCTAGAAAAGGACAACGTAGGAGCAGTTTTTTTCTGGCTTGGAGCAACACAGCTGCCTGCCTGCTCCAGTCACACATTCATCTATGATTGATGTGAGACAATTTACCCTCACAACTTTTATGCTTTCGTCCAGTGAATAAATTATAGACTAGCGTTTAGGGAATGAATGATGATTGGATTATTAATATTGGTGTCTCGCCTAACTATTTATTTATTTCTATCAATATAGATAAATATAAATCACAAACCGCCTCAAGTTAGCATCAACATTTTTGACACACATTTTGGAAAACAACAGCTGCCAATGACCAGTTGCCTAAAGACTCAAATGAGTGTGTTATTTTAAAATCAGTCATTCCAATCTCCTTCCTATACCGTCACTAATTGTTAACATTGAATGATGCCTCATTGATAGAACTCATTATGGAATTTGGGGGCTTGACGATCAGTATACGTTGTTGGTGTCAAGAGCTGTTAGGTCAGACTGCATTCCCACAGATTACGGGTTGTTATGGCCCCAATTTACTTCCTGTTGTGAATGATGTCACAGGGGCCATGTGCGATTGTAAGATATGCCACTTACCAGTGTCATAGGGGTCATGGGGCGAGTCGAGAGTGTCCTGTAGATTTACCACAGTGAAACTGACAGGGGTTGGGATGTCACGTCTTTCATTATACCAGTCACGCAGACATTAGTACAACATTATGAACCAACCAAACCCTCCTCCGAGTCTATTTAAGAATTCCTCTGGAAAATAGAATTAGTCAGAGTCAGTAGGGAGCATTGCTTTGAATATGTTATGCATTTTCAAAATGTATTCAAGTGCTACAGTAGTTTGTTTTTTTCCCCTCTTTTTATAGACTTACAAGCTTCAGTGCCCTGTTGTAATTTAAATATCCTTCTACATACATTTGCAAATGTTTGTCCTCACAAATCATTATTACAATATGTAGATGCACTCCATAAATATGTATGGCTTAAAAAGCTGTTGGTTTGTTTATCTGCTTTTCTAAGTGTTGATACCTTGTGAACATTTTCCTTATTTTAAATGATAGCCAGATCATTCTTTACTTAAGGCAATGCACTGGACTCTTTGCCAACATGGAATCCTAGCGTTTTTGGTTACATCTCAGCGTCTGTGCATTGTCAAAAGGTTATCTCTTGTGTCTTAGATCTTGTTCCGTCTTTAATGGGTGTAACGTCGAGACAGTGGTTCATCATGACAGGCCATCATAACATCTGACAGAGATGATGACATTGTCCATTGGCTGCTTTGACAGCCATACAGCGTGATGTATGGTGGCTGCATCAAACAGTAAACTGTTTTGGCATGGATCACTACTGTAGCAACTCGGGCAACACCTGTTGACTGAACTGCATGTGGATGAAACACAAACACATAGGCCTAAAATGGCATCGCCAAAGTTAGACTTTTGACTCATCTGTCTATAGAATATTCTCCCAGAGCCTTGATGATCATCCAGGTGCTTCCAGGTGCTTTTTTGGCAAACTTGGGTTAACTTTTTGGACGAGATGGGTCCCGTTATATCTGCCGAAAACCAAACACTGCATTCCACAGTAAGAACCTCATTTTATTTATAAACTGCTTTATCTAATATTAGGTTTTGGTTGAAGATCTGATAACATTCAGTATCACAAATATGCAAAAATAGAGAAAATCAGAAAGGGGTAAATATTTTGGTTAGTGGTGATCCCCTCTGTGCTTCTCAGACAATACACTTCTCCAGCTGATGCAAGCAACAAGCACAAATCCTACTCCCACAGAGCCTGCTCTGTCTGCCCTGCAGAACCTAAGGGTGATATCCTCACCTACCTTGACAGTTTGCTGTTGTGCTGCCAGTAAGTAACATGTCTGTCATGGTTTATGTAGCATTGTTTTAGAAAGAAATACACAGAGAACTTGTTATAATGTCTGCTTTTTGGGTTACTTTCCATCACTATAGTAGGCCTTTTACCTGTGCCATACTCCCTGTGTTTGTCTCCCTGTGATTGTCTCCCTGTGATTGTCTCCCTGTGATTGTCTACCTGTGATTGTCAGGGATTACCTGAGTGTTATTCATTAGGCACCATACAGGAGATAAGTGACTGAAACAGTAAGGGACTAGGACAATTTAAGAAGTTTTCCTTTGCAAACCCCTTGGCTACGATTTGCTACGGTGGGCCCTAATGAACACGACCCAAATGTTTTGGTGAGATGGCCCAGGCACATGCACTTGGCTTGCACTTGGCTTGCACTTGGCTTCCACTTGGCTTGCACTTGGCTTGCACTTGGCTTACTGTGAAGCCTCTGGTAGGCCTAATCCTCCATCAAGGGGTAAGGGTTTCCCCCTCCAATCCCTATCCAGCTCTGTGGTTTAGGAGATATCTCAGAGGTATTTGTCCCGGTGCTAGTCCAGCAGGTTTAGGAGATATTTCAGAGGCCTTTGTCCCGGTGCTAGTCCAGCAGGATTAGGAGATATTTCAGAGGCCTTTGTCCCGGTGCTAGTCCAGCAGGTTTAGGAGATATTTCAGAGGCCTTTGTCCCGGTGCTAGTCCAGCAGGATTAGGATATATCTCAGAGGTATTTGTCCCGGTGCTAGTCCAGCAGGATTAGGAGATATTTCAGAGGCCTTTGTCCCGGTGCTAGTCCAGCAGGATTAGGAGATATTTCAGAGGCCTTTGTCCCGGTGCTAGTCCAGCAGGATTAGGAGATATTTCAGAGGCCTTTGTCCCGGTGCTAGTCCAGCAGGTTTAGGAGATATTTCAGAGGCCTTTGTCCCGGTGCTAGTCCAGCAGGTTTAGGAGATATTTCAGAGGCCTTTGTCCTGGTGCTAGTCCAGCAGGTTTAGGAGATATTTCAGAGGCCTTTGTCCCGGTGCTAGTCCAGCAGGATTAGGAGATATTTCAGAGGCCTTTGTCCCGGTGCTAGTCCACAGGATTAGGAGATGTTTCACAGGCCTTTGTCCCGGTGCTAGTCCAGCAGGATTAGGAGATATTTCAGAGGCCTTTGTCCCGGTGCTAGTCCAGCAGGATTAGGAGATATTTCAGAGGCCTTTGTCCCGGTGTTAGTCCAGCAGGATTAGGAGATATTTCAGAGGCCTTTGTCCCAGTGCTAGTCCAGCAGGATTAGGAGATATTTCAGAGGCCTTTGTCCCGGTGCTAGTCCAGCAGGATTAGGAGATATTTCAGAGGCCTTTGTCCCGGTGCTAGTCCAGCAGGTTTAGGAGATATTTCAGAGGCCTTTGTCCTGGTGCTAGTCCAGCAGGATTAGGAGATATTTCAGAGGCCTTTGTCCTGGTGCTAGTCCAGCAGGATTAGGAGATATTTCAGAGGCCTTTGTCCCGGTGCTAGTCCAGCAGAATTAGGAGATGTTTCAGAAGCCTTTGTCCCGGTGCTAGTCCAGCAGGATTAGGAGATATTTCAGAGGCCTTTGTCCCGGTGCTAGTCCAGCAGGATTAGGAGATATTTCAGAGGCCTTTGTCCCGGTGCTAGTCCAGCAGGTTTAGGAGATATTTCAGAGGCCTTTGTCCTGGTGCTAGTCCAGCAGGTTTAGGAGATATTTCAGAGGCCTTTGTCCCGGTGCTAGTCCAGCAGGATTAGGAGATATTTCAGAGGCCTTTGTCCCGGTGCTAGTCCACAGGATTAGGAGATGTTTCACAGGCCTTTGTCCCGGTGCTAGTCCAGCAGGATTAGGAGATATTTCAGAGGCCTTTGTCCCGGTGCTAGTCCAGCAGGATTAGGAGATATTTCAGAGGCCTTTGTCCCGGTGTTAGTCCAGCAGGATTAGGAGATATTTCAGAGGCCTTTGTCCCAGTGCTAGTCCAGCAGGATTAGGAGATATTTCAGAGGCCTTTGTCCCGGTGCTAGTCCAGCAGGATTAGGAGATATTTCAGAGGCCTTTGTCCCGGTGCTAGTCCAGCAGGTTTAGGAGATATTTCAGAGGCCTTTGTCCTGGTGCTAGTCCAGCAGGATTAGGAGATATTTCAGAGGCCTTTGTCCTGGTGCTAGTCCAGCAGGATTAGGAGATATTTCAGAGGCCTTTGTCCCGGTGCTAGTCCAGCAGGATTAGGAGATGTTTCAGAAGCCTTTGTCCCGGTGCTAGTCCAGCAGGATTAGGAGATATTTCAGAGGCCTTTGTCCCGGTGCTAGTCCAGCAGGTTTAGGAGATATTTCAGAGGCCTTTGTCCTGGTGCTAGTCCAGCAGGTTTAGGAGATATTTCAGAGGCCTTTGTCCTGGTGCTAGTCCAGCAGGATTAGGAGATATTTCAGAGGCCTTTGTCCTGGTGCTAGTCCAGCAGGATTAGGAGATATTTCAGAGGCCTTTGTCCCGGTGCTAGTCCAGCAGGATTAGGAGATGTTTCAGAAGCCTTTGTCCCGGTGCTAGTCCAGCAGGATTAGGAGATATTTCAGAGGCCTTTGTCCCGGTGCTAGTCCAGCAGGATTAGGAGATATTTCAGAGGCCTTTGTCACGGTGCTAGTCCAGCAGGATTAGGAGATATTTCAGAGGCCTTTGTCACGGTGCTAGTCCAGCAGGATTAGGAGATATTTCAGAGGCCTTTGTCCCGGTGCTAGTCCAGCAGGTTTAGGAGATATTTCAGAGGCCTTTGTCCCGGTGCTAGTCCAGCAGGTTTAGGAGATATTTCAGAGGCCTTTGTCCTGGTGCTAGTCCAGCAGGTTTAGGAGATATTTCAGAGGCCTTTGTCCCGGTGCTAGTCCAGCAGGATTAGGAGATATTTCAGAGGCCTTTGTCCCGGTGCTAGTCCACAGGATTAGGAGATGTTTCACAGGCCTTTGTCCCGGTGCTAGTCCAGCAGGATTAGGAGATATTTCAGAGGCCTTTGTCCCGGTGCTAGTCCAGCAGGATTAGGAGATATTTCAGAGGCCTTTGTCCCGGTGTTAGTCCAGCAGGATTAGGAGATATTTCAGAGGCCTTTGTCCCAGTGCTAGTCCAGCAGGATTAGGAGATATTTCAGAGGCCTTTGTCCCGGTGCTAGTCCAGCAGGATTAGGAGATATTTCAGAGGCCTTTGTCCCGGTGCTAGTCCAGCAGGTTTAGGAGATATTTCAGAGGCCTTTGTCCTGGTGCTAGTCCAGCAGGATTAGGAGATATTTCAGAGGCCTTTGTCCTGGTGCTAGTCCAGCAGGATTAGGAGATATTTCAGAGGCCTTTGTCCCGGTGCTAGTCCAGCAGGATTAGGAGATGTTTCAGAAGCCTTTGTCCCGGTGCTAGTCCAGCAGGATTAGGAGATATTTCAGAGGCCTTTGTCCCGGTGCTAGTCCAGCAGGATTAGGAGATATTTCAGAGGCCTTTGTCCCGGTGCTAGTCCAGCAGGATTAGGAGATATTTCAGAGGCCTTTGTCCCGGTGCTAGTCCAGCAGGTTTAGGAGATATTTCAGAGGCCTTTGTCCTGGTGCTAGTCCAGCAGGTTTAGGAGATATTTCAGAGGCCTTTGTCCCGGTGCTAGTCCAGCAGGATTAGGAGATATTTCAGAGGCCTTTGTCCCGGTGCTAGTCCACAGGATTAGGAGATGTTTCACAGGCCTTTGTCCCGGTGCTAGTCCAGCAGGATTAGGAGATATTTCAGAGGCCTTTGTCCCGGTGCTAGTCCAGCAGGATTAGGAGATATTTCAGAGGCCTTTGTCCCGGTGTTAGTCCAGCAGGATTAGGAGATATTTCAGAGGCCTTTGTCCCAGTGCTAGTCCAGCAGGATTAGGAGATATTTCAGAGGCCTTTGTCCCGGTGCTAGTCCAGCAGGTTTAGGAGATATTTCAGAGGCCTTTGTCCTGGTGCTAGTCCAGCAGGATTAGGAGATATTTCAGAGGCCTTTGTCCTGGTGCTAGTCCAGCAGGATTAGGAGATATTTCAGAGGCCTTTGTCCCGGTGCTAGTCCAGCAGGATTAGGAGATGTTTCAGAAGCCTTTGTCCCGGTGCTAGTCCAGCAGGATTAGGAGATATTTCAGAGGCCTTTGTCCCGGTGCTAGTCCAGCAGGATTAGGAGATATTTCAGAGGCCTTTGTCCCGGTGCTAGTCCAGCAGGATTAGGAGATATTTCAGAGGCCTTTGTCCCGGTGCTAGTCCAGCAGGATTAGGAGATATTTCAGAGGCCTTTGTCCCGGTGCTAGTCCAGCAGGATTAGGAGATGTTTCAAAGGCATTTGTCCCCGTGCTAGTCCAGCAGGATTAGGAGATATTTCAGAGGCCTTTGTCCCGGTGCTAGTCCAGCAGGATTAGGAGATGTTTCAGAAGCCTTTGTCCCGGTGCTAGTCCAGCAGGATTAGGAGATATTTCAGAGGCCTTTGTCCCGGTGCTAGTCCAGCAGGATTAGGAGATATTTCAGAGGCCTTTGTCCCGGTGCTAGTCCAGCAGGATTAGGAGATATTTCAGAGGCCTTTGTCCCGGTGCTAGTCCAGCAGGATTAGGAGATATTTCAGAGGCCTTTGTCCCGGTGCTAGTCCAGCAGGATTAGGAGATATTTCAGAGGCCTTTGTCCTGGTGCTAGTCCAGCAGGATTAGGAGATATTTCAGAGGCCTTTGTCCCGGTGCTAGTCCAGCAGGATTAGGAGATATTTCAGAGGCCTTTGTCCCGGTGCTAGTCCAGCAGGATTAGGAGATATTTCAGAGGCCTTTGTCCCGGTGCTAGTCCAGCAGGATTAGGGGATGCTTAACATACAGCAGCTTCCTCTGGAGGGCTGATCTGAAGGTATGAAGGTTCGTCTCTGGTCTCCTCTAGTATCCTTTTGGCCTTTAGCTTAATCTGGTCATGTAGGTGTATGATTTAGTTGTATTCTATATGGTTCTGTTGGTAAATCTTTACTTAAAGTCTATGCTTTGTCACAGTTTATTTAATTGCTGATCTAAATAACATCATATTTTCTTACTATTTATAACAGAGTTGTGAATTCAGTTGAATGACAATAGACGATCAATTAGCCATGTGTTATATAAAACAACTGAGGCGAGCCAAAGTTAAGACTGAATTTAGAGTAGGCATTTTAGACTCATTACAAGAGAGGGGGACAGGGGATATTTCAAGCATTGATAACTAATTTCATGTGAAACCACAAGTTACTGCACAATGCACTTGAAAAATGGCACTTGAATGGCTGCCACCTTCTATAATGTTTCATTTGTTTGTTTTGCGCCCTGGCCAACAACAAGCTAATCTTATGAGACAACCCTTTCCTTCCTAGATAATGTAATTAACAGCTCATACAATTGTAACTTGTGAGTCTAATAGGGAAACAACCATCCCCCTCTTCTGATGCTCAACAGCTTTTGTGATTCCCATGTTATAGTACAAGGAACTTTATATTAAATCTTATTTTACAAGAAGGCCAACTGTATTGGAGGCACTAGTCTGTTGTCTGCTAGCACTATTCCCATTGAACTGCACTAGCACATTGCTGGATGATATGTTAGGGAATAAGCAAGAAGGCCAACTGTATTGATGGTAATAAGTTACAGTAGGTTTGCCACAACACAGCACCCAATATAACTGAAAATCACTTAGAAAAGTAGCTCAATGCCGAGCCGATATTGCTTGTCTGGTATCATTCCCATTCCCACTCTACAGTACCTTAGTGGCGGTGACATGAGATGAGGGAATAGGGACACTCTACCAAGACCTAACTGTGAACGTTCCTGATAGTTCCTGCTGGATAGAAGGTCCCTGCTGGTAAGGATGATTGGTCTGGCGACAATGATAGATGGCATTTCCTGGGGCCCTGTAGGACCCTGCTGAGCTGTAAGTGACAACCAGGTGTCCTGCTCCATGCCTGTCTCCGTGTGCCTGAGGAAAAGGAGGAAAAACCCACGATCAGACCATCAGCTGATCAGAATACCCAGTGGTATATTACTATAGGAGAGACATGTAGATTAGCCAGTGGTATATTACTATAGGAGAGACATGTTGATTAGCCAGTGGTATATTACTATAGGAGAGACATGTTGATTACCCGGTGGGATATTACTATAGGAGAGACATGTTGATTAGCCAGTGGTATATTACTATAGGAGAGACATGTTGATTAGCCAGTGGTATATTACTATAGGAGAGACATGTTGATTACCCGGTGGGATATTACTATAGGAGAGACATGTTGATTAGCCAGTGGTATATTAATATAGGAGAGACATGTAGATTAGCCAGTGGTATATTACTATAGGAGAGACATGTTGATTAGCCAGTGGTATATTAATATAGGAGAGACATGTTGATTACCCGGTGGGATATTACTATAGGAGAGACATGTTGATTAGCCAGTGGTATATTAATATAGGAGAGACATGTAGATTAGCCAGTGGTATATTAATATAGGAGAGACATGTTGATTAGCCAGTGGTATATTACTATAGGAGAGACATGTTGATTAGCCAGTGGTATATTACTATAGGAGAGACATGTTGATTAGCCAGTGGTATATTACTATAGGAGAGACATGTTGATTAGCCAGTGGTATATTACTATAGGAGAGACATGTTGATTAGCCAGTGGTATATTACTATAGGAGAGACATGTAGATTAGCCAGTGGTATATTACTATAGGAGAGACATGTTGATTAGCCAGTGGTATATTACTATAGGAGAGACATGTTGATTAGCCAGTGGTATATTACTAAATAAAATTATGAAAATATTTGCTAAATAAACTAAAGTTTAAAAAAAGGAACACAATAAAATGACAATAACGAGGCTATAGACAGGGGGTACCGGTACCGAGTCAATGTGCGGGGGAACAGGTTAGTCAAGACATAAGACCATATACCCTACAGCCAATCTAAATAATTCTCCATGCAGGAGCCATTCCAGAAAAGCTGAATCAGGCGTTATAATCAAGAAGAGTGACATCGTTGAGTCCTTGTCTAAACCAGTAAAAAACACAATTAAAGCAGACGTGTCGCTGAAAAAGGAGGTTATGTCCTCAAGTCATTTAGATTTCAACCAGACCTACAGCAACTGCAGCCAGTCACAGACCGAGGCTGCGTCCCAAGTGGCACCCTATTCATTACATAGTGCACTACTTGTGACCAAAACCCATAGGACCCTGGTAAAAAGTAGTGCACTAAATAGGGAATAGGGCGCTTTTTGCCATAGTCTATACTGTATGAACTAATAGAAGTTCTCAGAGATGGATTACCTGAGAAGAGCAATATTACAATAATTGGGCCTGGATATCTCTGCATTCCATTTCAACCCAGCGGGCCAATCCCTGGGTGGCATTTCATTATTCCGACAGGGAATTGTCAACGTAATGAATTCATCAACGTAAGGAAAAGATAAATGGCTCAACAAGAAATAGACAGGACTATCTCCTCCTGATCTGACGATGGGAAATGGTGTTTTAGGAGATTATTTTATTAGAGGAAAGGAGAGAAGAGACAGCCTGGTACTATATGAACATCTCTTTCAATATAGCGCTTTTCAAATATTAATGGCAACATGATTTGACCTATTCGCGAGGCACATCCCATGCAATGAGAGTCGGCTCATTTAGCGAGATAAGACCTTTGGCCCTTTAACTCAGGCTCCCCACAAGGTACAGGAGGAACAATGAATATCAAAAATGCCTGCTCATGCATTTTAAATCCCTTTCTCTGTCCCTCTCTGGTTTCCGCTCTCACCAGCCGGTACCGTTCATAGAAAACGTTTCACAAAAGAAGAAATAGTGAACGTTTCAGAAAGTTAAAAGTAACCCGTTTCATTCACCCCCCCCCCCCCCGTTCCACAGGGATACTGGCCTATGTTGACTCCAATGCTTCCCACAGTTGTGTGAAGTAGGCTGGATGTCCTTTAGGTGGTGGACCACTCTTGATACACACAGTAAACTGTTAAGCGTGAAAAACCCAGCAGTGTTACAGTTCTTGACACGAACTGGTTCCCCTGGCACATACTACCATACACCATTCAAAGACATACATATATTGTCTTATCCATTCACTCTTTGAATGGCACAAACACACAATCCATGTCTCAGTTGTCTCAAGGCTTACAATTCCTTATTTAACCGGTCTCCTCCCCTTCATCTACACTGATTGAAGTGGATTTAACAAGTGACATCAATAAGGGATCATAGCTTTCACCTGGATTCACCTGGTCAGTCTATGTCATGGAAAGAGCAGGTGTTCCTAATGTTTTGTACACTCAGTGTATGGTATAGTCATTTGGGTGCAAATACAATCAATAATTTATACGCTTAAAGAAAGATCCTAAATGTTGTCTTCATGAAGGCAATTCATTTCCGCAGCTGATGTTGATCCTAGTCACGCTCCTGAATCAACGTCTGCTCGAAGAATCCATCAATTTACTTTCATCTGATTGGTTTAAACTGAAATTGTTGATTGCACAAGCTATTTCTAAGCCTGAGGAAAGTCCTCCCTCCACGATAGTCACAATGAGTGCTCCCATTCATTGTTATGATAAATCATGTCAACCAGCTAGCTATGGCCAGAGGTCTTGACAACACAGTGTATGTTCTTCAACTGATGTTACACTTCAGTGCTACAACGTCCAGTAAAAACCTTTGGTGTACAGACTGCATCTGACCATATTACACAATATTTTAGTTGTTGGTTAACAGAGATTAGTAAACACCAAACTGCTTGATATGGAGGCTGTTCTGTCCTGTCTCTGGTTCTGTCCTGTCTCTGGTTCTGTCCTGTCTCTGGTTCTGTCCTGTCTCTGCTTCTGTCCTGTCTCTGCTTCTGTCCTGTCTCTGCTTCTGTCCTGTCTCTGGTTCTGTCCTGTCTCTGGTTCTGTCCTGTCTCTGGTTCTGTCCTGTCTCTGCCTCTGTCCTAACCTGTCTCTGCATATGTCCTGTCTCTGGTTCTGTCCTGTCTCTGCCTCTGTCCTAACCTGTCTCTGCATATGTCCTGTCTCTATTTTTGTCCTGTACTGTCTCTGGTTTTGTCCTGTCTCTGGTTCTGTCCTGTACTGTCTCTGCATGTGTCCTGTCACTAGTTATGTCCTGTACTGTCTCTGGTTCTGTCCTGACCTGTCTCTGGTTCTGTCCTGTCCTGTCTTTGGTTCTGTCCTGTCTCTGGTCCTGTCCTGTCCTTTCCTGTCTCGTCTTGACTCTGGTTCTGTGTTCCCTGTTACCCAGGCCCTGCTCTGGATTGGTCAGTTTCTGTTCTGTCCTAGAGCCTACTCCTCAGAGTTTGGTTCCTCTCAAGGTTTCTTGCTACCTGGGAAGGTTTATCTTGCGTCTCTTTGGGGCGTTAGGCCAGTGGCCATATTGTTTGTGCCAAGCATCTCAGAGTAGGAGTGTTGATCTAGGATCAGGTCCACCTGTCCATGTAATCTTATTCATTTTCATCAAAAACGCAAATGGCACCAGGTCACTGTTAATCCCTTTGTGACAAGATATTTTTTGAATGCCCAATATAATCACATTTGATTGATTTAAATATTTAAATAAGTACAACAAGCATTTTTAAATGAGGAACTAACTGCACCAAATGTGCCTCCCACTGTGTGTAGTGTTGTCTGTTTCTATTTATACCTGCATATACAAACAGGAAGACATTTAACTATTGCATTATTCTAGTTCTATTTTAACTTGTATCTAAGCCAACTGTGACTGTGAACCATGTGCCAGCAGCACATGAAGAAGCTCAAAACATACTACTGTGTGTGGGGGGTGAAGTTGTGTTAAAGTAGAACTTTACGAGTGAAGGACAAATCAATAAATTACGTAACAGTAAAACAAAAATCGTGTTACTGCAAAAATAGCAGGCACCAGGCTCATTGATTTGTCACGTTTCTTTTTTCTGCTTGTTTTCTCATGTTTACTTTTTCTCATTGTTCTCTCATGTTTCATTCTCCTCCTTGTTTTGTCGTGCTGCTTGCTCTTCTGAAGGAGCACTTTTCATCCTCAGTTATGACATACTATAGCCTATGGCCAGAAGTGGACTGGGAAGAATTTGGCAATGGCATTTAATCCACAACCCCCCCCCCCCCCCCCCCCAAATAAAAAAAGGATATGGGGAGATTTATAAAGTCCCTTCGGGAAGTATTCCGACCCCTTGACTTTTTCCACATTTTGTTACGTTACAGCCTTATTCTAAAATTGATTAAATTGTTATTTTCCCCCTCATCAATCTACACACAATCCTGTCATGATAATTTTCAATCCCAATGATAATAACTATCAATCAATAGCTCTGACCAATCCCCGAGGTTTGTAAGACCATGGGTATAATAACAATTAGGCAAAGACTAAGCTTTATGCAAAAGGTTAGTACAGTTTATTCAGACAACGTTCTAGTCCATTGTACAAAAACATCAATTTTATACTGGCTCCTTACGCACATACCTTCACACAAACAGTAGATATCCTACGCACATACATACAAGTTCAAATCTTAAACTACACCTTGCTCAGACAGTCTGTGTTTTTCCACTATACAGGTACATTGTTTAATCTGCAACATGTTTCATAATTTTCTGCAAGCCTAACAGTTTCCCCCCTCCACGGGTGGAGACAGAATGTCCTGTAAGGAACACAGTAGTACAACTCGCCTGTCGATAGCTCCTCTTATCATTTGTTTCCCACTTGCACCCTGCTTACAAACTAAAAAGGAGCAAACGGTCCTTGTTCTAATTCTGACTAAAACTACACACATCATCAGATTATAATTTCATGATTCTAATCAATTTCATACAATTATATGGTTTCAGAGTGGAATTATTTAATCATTTTCTTTAAACATATAAATTATTTTATCAAATCCCCATAATTACAAAACAAAAAGAGTTTTTTTGAAATGTTTGCAAATTTATTACAAATAAAAACTGAAATATCACATTTACATAAGTATTCAGACCCTTTACTCAGTACTTTGTTGAAGCACCTTTGGCAGCCACTACAGCATCGAGTCTTCTTGGGTATGACAGAAGCTAGCCAGAAGCTAGTCAGAAGCTAGCCAGTTCACTGGCTAACATTAGTATTCAGCTAACCACGGTTGGCAGTCATCAGCTATCCTTTAGCTCAAAAAACTATCGCCAGTTTTGTACAACGCGACTCAGACCAGAGCATACCGGACCTATTTTCTCTCCATATCCCCAGATTTCTACCGCAAGCTCTGGACATTTACACCTGTATCTTGCAGCTAGCTAGCTGCTATCCGAGTGACTATTGGCTTACGTCGGTCCCGGAGCAAACATCAAATATTCCGGAGCTAGCCAGCTGAAGAGTTCCATCAGCCAATCCTGGGCTACAATCACCTATCCGAACCCGTTTTTACTGCCGATACGGAGCCCCACCGGGCCTTCACCGACGTTATCTGCCCGAGGGAGTTATCCAACTGGCCCCCCCGTCGCGACGTAACCTGAACGCCCATCTGCGGCCCACTAATCGTTAGCTGTCTTATCGGCTGCTATCTGAATAGGTCTATCGGACAATTTTCTTGGGTCACTATATCTATATCTATTTTGCCAATTGGATTGATCCCCTCTACCACACGGAACCCCACTAATCTACCGACGGAAACGCACGAGGTGGCTAAAAACAGACTTCCATCCTCTGCCAGCTTGCTACCCATAGCCCGGCTAGCTGTCTGAATCGCCGTGACCCCAACCAACCTCACTACTCACTGGACCCTTATGATCACTCGACTAAGCATGCCTCTCCTTAATGTCAAGATGCCTTGTCCATTGCTGTTCTGGTTAGTGTTTATTGGTTTATTTCAATGTAGAGCCTCTGGCCCTGCTCATTGTACCTTATCCAACCTTTCAGTTCTACCACCCACACATGCGATGACATCACCTGGTTTCAATTATGTTTCTAGAGACAATATCTCTCTCATCATCACTCAATGCCTAGGTTTACCTCCACTGTATTCACATCCTACCATACCTTTGTCTGTATATTATACCTTGAAGCTATTTTATTGCCCCCAGAAACCTGCTCCTTTTACTCTGTTCCAGACGTCCTAGACGACCAATTCTCATAGCTTTTAGCCGTACCCTTATCCTACTCCTCCTCTGTTCCTCTGGTGATGTAGAGGTGAATCCAGGCCCTGCAGTGCCTAGCTCCACTCCTATTCCCCAGGCGCTCTCTTTTGATGACTTCTGTAACCGTAATAGCCTTGGTTTCATGCATGTTAACATTAGAAGCCTCCTCCCTAAGTTTGTTTTATATCCTTCCGGGTATCCTGGAAGGATATTGACCTCATCAGGTCAGTAGAGGATGCCTGGTTATTTTTTTTAAATGCCTTCCTCACCATCTTAAATAAGCATGCCCCATTCAAGAAATGTAGACCCAGGAACAGATATAGCCCATGGTTCTCTCCAGACCTGACTGCCCTTAACCAATACAAAAACATCCTATGGCGTTCGGCATTAGCATTGAACAGCCCCCGTGATATGCAACTTCTCAGGGAAGTTAGAAACTAATATACACAGGCAGTTAGAAAAGCCAAGGCTAGCTTTTTCAAGCAAAAATTTGCTTCCTGCAACACAAACTCAAAAAAGTTCTGGGACACTGTAAAGTCCATGGAGAATAAGAACACCTCCTCCCAGCTGCCCACTGCACTGAGGATAGCAAACTCTGTCACCACCGATAAATCCACTATAACTGAGAATTTCAATAAGCATTTTTCTATGGCTGGCCATGCTTTCCACCTGGCTACCCCTACCCCGGTCAACAGCACTGCACCCCCCACAGCAACTCGCCCAAGCCTTTCCCATTTCTCCTTCTCCCAAATCCAGTCAACTGATGTTCTGAAAGAGCTGCAAAATCTGGACCCCTACAAATCAGCCGGGCTAGACAATCTGGACCCTTTCTTTCTAAAACTATCTGCCGAAATTGTTGCAACCCCTATTACTAGCCTGTTCAACCTCTCTTTCGTGTCGTCTGAGATTCCTAAAGATTGGAAAGCAGCTGCGGTCATCCCCCTCTTCAAAGGGGGGGGGCATTCTTGACCCAAACTGCTACAGACCTATATCTATCCTACCCTGCCTTTCTAAGGTCTTCGAAAGCCAAGTCAACAAACAGATTACCGACCATTTTAAATCCCACCGCACCTTCTCCGCTATGCAATCTGGTTTCAGAGCTGGTCATGGGTGCACCTCAGCCACTCTCAAGGTCCTAAACGATATCTTAACCGCCATCGATAAGAAACAATACTGTGCAGCCGTATTCATTGACCTGGCCAAGGCTTTCGACTGTGTCAATCACCACATCCTCATCGGCAGACTCGATAGCCTTGGTTTCTCAAATGATTGCCTCGCCTGGTTCACCAACTACTTCTCTGATAGAGTTCAGTGTGTCAAATCGGAGGGCCTGTTGTCCGGGCCTCTGGCAGTCTCTATGGGGGTGCCACAGGGTTCAATTCTTGGGCCGACTCTCTTCTCTGTATACATCAATGATGTCGCTCTTGCTGCTGGTGAGTCTCTGATCCACCTCTACGCAGACGACACCATTCTGTATACTTCTGGCCCTTCTTTGGACACTGTGTTAACAACCCTCCAGACGAGCTTCAATGCCATACAACTCTCCTTCCAGGGCCTCCAACTGCTCTTAAATACAAGTAAAACTAAATGCATGCTATTCAACCGATCGCTGCCTGCACCTGCCAGCCCATCCAGCATCACTACTCTGGACGGTTCTGACTTAGAATATGTGGACAACTACAAATACCTAGGTGTCTGGTTAGACTAAACTCTCCTTCCAGACTCACATCAAACATCTCCAATCCAAAGTTAAATCTAGAATTGGCTTCCTATTTCGCAACAAAGCATCCTTCACTCATGCTGCCAAACATACCCTCGTAGAACTTCCCATCCTACCGATCCTCGACTTCGGCGATGTCATTTACAAAATAGCCTCCAATACCCTACTCAATAAATTGGATGCTGTCTATCACAGTGCCATCCGTTGTCACCAAAGCCCCATATACTACCCACCACTGCGACCTGTACGCTCTCGTTGGCTGGCCCTCGCTTCATACTCGTCGCCAAACCCACTGGCTCCAGGTCATCTACAAGACCCTGCTAGGTAAAGTCCCCCCTTATCTCAGCTCGGTGGTCACCATAGCAGCACCCACCTGTAGCACGCGCTCCAGCAGGTATAGCTCTCTGGTCACCCACAAAACCTATTCCTCCTTTGGCCGCCTCTCCTTCCAGTTCTCTGCTGCCAACGACTGGAACGAACTACAAAAATCTCTGAAACTGGAAACACTTATCTCCCTCACTAGCTTTAAGCACCAGCTGTCAGAGCAGCTCACAGATTACTGCACCTGTACATAGCCCATCTATAATTTAGCCCAAACAACTACCCCTTCCCCTACTTAATTTATTTATTTTGCTCCTTTACACCCCATTATTTCTATTTCTACTTTGCACATTCTTCCACTGCAAATCTACCATTCCAGTGTTTTACTTGCTATATTGTATTTACTTCGCCACCATGGCCTTTTTTGCCTTTACCTCCCTTATCTCACCTCATTTGCTCACATTGTATATAGACTTATTTTTCTACTGTATTATTGACTGTATGTTTGTTTTACTCCATGTGTAACTCTGTGTTGTTGTATGTGTCGAACTGCTTTGCTTTGTCTTGGCCAGGTCGCAATTGTAAATGAGAACTTGTTCTCAACATGCCTACCTGGTTAAATAAAGGTGAATTTTTTTTTAAATAAATAAATGACGCTACAAGCTTGGCAAGCCTGTATTTGGGGAGTTTCTCCCATTCTTCTCTGCAGATCCTCTCAAGCTCTGTCAGGTTGGATTAGGAGCGTTGCTGTACAGCTATTTTCAGGTTTCTCCAGAGCTATTCGATCGAGTACAGGCTCTGGCTGGGCCAGGCTCTGGCTGGGCCACTCAAGCACATCCCGAAGCCACTAATGCGCTGTCTTGGCTGTGTGCTTAAGGTCGTTGTCCTAATGGAAGGTGAACCTTCACCCGAGTCTGAGGTCCTGAGCGCTTTGGAGCAGGTTTTCATCAAGGATCTCTCTGTACTTTGCTCCGTTCATCTTTCCTTCAAACCTGGTCTGAGAGTCTTCAGGTGCCTTTTGGCAAGCTCCAAGCGGGCTGTCATGTGCCTTTTACTGAGGAATGGCTTCCATCTGGCCACTCTACCATAAAGGGCTGATTGGTGGAGTGATGCAGAGATGGTTGTCCTTCTGGAAGGTTCTCCCATCTCCACAGAGGATCTCTGGAGCTCTGCCAGAGTGACCATTGGATTCTTGGTCACCTCCCTGACCAAGGCCCTTCTCCCGTGATTGCTCAGGTTGGAAAGGCGGCCAGCTCTAGGAAGAGTCTTGGTGGTTACAAACTTCTTCCAATTAAGAATGATGGAGGCCACTGTGTTTTGGGGGGATCCTCAATGCTGCAGTAATTTTTAGGTACCTTCCCCAGATCTGTACCTCGACACAATCCTGTCTCGGAGCTCTACGGACAATTCCTTCGAACTCATGGCTTGGTTTTTGCTCTGACATGCACTGTCAACTGTGGAACCTTATATAGACAGGTGGGTGCCTTTCCAAATCATATCCAATCAATTGAATTTACCACAGATGGACTCCAATCAAGTTGTAGAAACATCTCAAGGATGATCAATAGAAACAGAATGCACCTGAGCTTAATTTCGAGTTGCATAGAAAAACGGTCCAAATACTTACAGTGGGGAGAACAAGTATTTGATACACTGCCGATTTTGCAGGTTTTCCTACTTACAAAGCATGTAGAGGTCTGCAATTTTTATCATAGGTACACTTCAACTGTGAGAGACGGAATCTAAAACAAAAATCCAGAAAATCACATTGTATGATTTTTAAGTAATTAATTTGCATTTTATTGCATGACATAAGTATTTGATCACCTACCAACCAGTAATAATTCCGGCTCTCACAGACCTGTTAGTTTTTCTTTAAGAAGCCCTCCTGTTCTCCACTCATTACCTGTATTAACTGCACCTGTTTGAACTCGTTACATGTATAAAAGACACCTGTCCACACTCTCAATCAAACAGACTCCAACCTCTCCACAATGGCCAAGACCAGAGAGCTGTGTAAGGACATCAGGGATAACATTGTAGACCTGCACACGGCTGGGATGGGCTACAGGACAATAGGCAAGCAGCTTGGTGAGAAGGCAACAACTGTTGGTGCAATTATTAAAAAATGGAAGAAGTTCAAGATGACGGTCAATCATCCTCGGTCTGGGGCTCCATGCAAGATCTCACCTCGTGGGGCATCAATGATCATGAGGAAGGTGAGGGATCAGCCCAGAACTACACGGCAGGACCTGGTCAATGACCTGAAGAGAGCTGGGACCACAGTCTCAAAGAAAACCATTAGTAACACACTACGCCGTCATGGATTAAAATCCTGCAGCGCACGCCAGGTGCCCCTGCTCAAGCCAGCGCATGTCCAGGCCTGTCTGAACTTTGCCAATGACCATCTGGATGATCCAGAGGAGGAATGGGAGAAGGTCATGTGGTCTGATGAGACAAAAACTGAGCTTTTTGGTCTAAACTCCACTCGCCGTGTTTGGAGAAAGAAGAAGGATGAGTACAACCCCAAGAACACCATCCCAACCGTGAAGCATGGAGGTGGAAACATCATTCTTTGGGGATGCTTTTCTGCAAAGGGGACAGGACGACTGCACCGTATTGAGGGGAGGATGGATGGGGCCATGTATCGCGAGATCTTGGCCAACAACCTCCTTCCCTCAGTAAGAGCATTGAAGATGGGTCGTGGCTGGGTCTTCCAGCATGACAACGACCCGAAACACACAGCCAGGGCAACTAAGGAGTGGCTCCGTAAGAAGCATCTCAAGGTCCTGGAGTGGCCTAGCCAGTCTCTAGACCTGAACCCAATAGAAAATCTTTGGAGGGAGCTGAAAGTCCGTATTGCCCAGCGACAGCCCCGAAACCTGAAGGATCTGGAGAAGGTCTGTATGGAGGAGTGGGCCAAAATCCATGCTGCAGTGTGTGCAAACCTGGTCAGGAACTACAGGAAACGTATGATCTCTGTAATTGCAAACAAAGGTTTCTGTACCAAATATTAAGTTCTGCTTTTCTGATGTATCAAATACTTATGTCATGCAATAAAATGCAAATTAATTACTTAAAAATCATACAATGTAATTTTCTGGATTTTTGTTTTAGATTCCGTCTCTCACAGTTGAAGTGTACCTATGATAAAAATTGCAGACCTCTACATGCTTTGTACGTAGGAAAACCTGCAAAATCGGCAGTGTATCAAATACTTGTTCTCCCCACTGTATGTAAATAAGGTTCTGTTATTTATTATTAATAAATTAGCAAAAGTAGCTAAAAACCTGTTTTCGCTTTGTCTTTATAGGGTATTGTGTGTTGATTCCTGAAATTGTTTTATTTATCTAAGGCTGTAATGTAACAAAATGTGGAAAAAGGGTTAGGGGTGATGGTCGGATTCGCGTTTATCGTAGAAGGAATGAGCGTTACACCGATGCCTGTACTCTGGAGCGGGATCGATTTGGTCCCATAGCATCATCGGACAGAGCATGTTGTCATTGCAGGCAATCTCAACACTGTGCGTTACAGGGAAGACATCCTCCTCCCTCATGTGGTACCCTTCCTGCAGGCTCATCCTGACATGACCCTCCAGGATGACAATGCCACCAGCCATACTGCTCATTCTGTGCGTGATTTCCTGCAAGACAGGAATGTCAGTGTTCTGCCACGGCCAGTGAAGATCCTGGATCTCAATCCCATTGAGCACGCCTGGGACCTGTTGGATCGGAGGGTGAGGGCTAGGCCATTCCCCCCAGAAATGTCTGGGAACTTGCAGGTGCCTTGGTGGAAGAGTGGGGTAACATCTCACAGCAAGAACTGGCAAATCTGGTGCAGTACATGAGGAGGAGATGCACTGCAGTACTTAATGCAGCTGGTGGCCACATCAGATACTGACTGTTACTTTTGATTTTGACCCCCCCCCCCTTTTGTTCAGGGACACATTATTCCATTTCTGTTAGTCACATGTCTGTGGAACTTGTTCAGTTTATGTCTCAGTTGTTGAATCTTGTTATGTTCATACAAATATTTACACATGTTAAGTTTGCTGAAAATAAACGCAGTTGACAGTGAGAGGACGTTTCTTTTTTTGCTGAGTTTATTATAACACCTTTTAATATAGAGTACCCGGAGCAGGAGTAGTCAGTCATTATATAATGCTGCTGGCTGTGAGGTTTTAAAACACACCGTGTGGCCCATCAACCTCCCTTATATTAACCCATGTCAGAGGAGGCTGGTGCGAGGAGCTATAGGAGGACGGGCTAATTGTAATGGCTGGAATAGAATAAATAGAACGGTATCAAACCCATCTAACACATGGAAACCACATGTCTGACTCTGTTCCATGTATTCCCTGCCAGCCATTACAATGAGCTGGTCCTCCTATAGCTCCTCCCACCAGGCTGTCAGATGTTGGTGGATCCTGATACCAGAAGTGGATTCTCCTCAGATCAATCACCTGCTCTCCTATCTATCTATCTACATCCATGGTGAAGTCTAGCAAACAGGGATTCGTTATTAGGGTTGTGTTGGAGCTGTGGTGCGTCTGTGTGTGTGGTGCTCTGTAGTATGCAGCAGCCAGGTTGCACCATCAGAGGACTGAGTGATGTCCCTTCTGTGGGGCTCTGTGCCTGTTTGTTGACACACACTTGCTGAAGCTCAGGCTGAGCTCCACTAGGGACTCTCATCCCTCCTATTCAACCATCAGTCACCTCATTAATTACACACTGATTTCCCCTCACATTCACCACTCTGGCTCTCAGCAGCAAATAGAAAGGGAGAACTTGAAGAGGTAGCTGTACCGTATATCGCTCAGATGAAATACATTACTAACAACCAATGTTTCAAATCAAATCAAATCACATTTTATTGGTCAAATACACATGTTTAGCAGATGTTATTGCGGGTGTGGCAAAATCATTGTGTTTCTAGCTCCAACAGTGCAGTAATATCTAACAATTCACAGGAAGACACACAATACACACAAACCTAAAAGTTTGATGTTGGTCACCCCTAACAGATGTTGGTCACCCCCACGAGATGTTTGGCACCCCCAACAGATGTTGGTCACCCCCAAGAGATGTTGGTCACTCCCAAAAGATGTTGGTCACCCCCAAGAGATGTTGGTCACCCCCAAGAGATGTTGGTCACCCTAACAGATGTTGGTCACCCCAAGAGATGTTGGTCACCCCAAGAGATGTTGGTCACCCCCAACAGATGTTGCGCGCCCCCAAGAGATGTTGGGCACCCCCAAAAGATGTTGGTCACCCCCAAGAGATGTTGGTCACCCCCAACAGATGTTGGTCACCCCTAACAGATGTTGGGCGCCCCCAAGAGATGTTGGGCACCGCCAAGAGATGTTGGGCACCCTAACAGATGTTGGTCACCCCTAACAGATGTTGGTCACCCCCAACAGATGTTGGTCACCCCCAAGAGCCTGACATCCAGTTATAAATCACATAGTGTCAAATGCTGCTCTGTTACATCTTGATTTCTTGTTTAGAATTGTTTTGTGTGTGTGTGTGTGTGTGTGTGTGTGTGTGTGTGTGTGTGTGTGTGTGTGTGTGTGTGTGTGTGTGTGTGTGTGTGTGTGTGTGTGTGTGTGTGTGTGTGTGTGTGTATTGTATTGTATTTGAGAGACATTCTACTGCCCTGTTGGAGCTGGTAACACAAGACATTCCATTGCCCTGTTGGTGCTGGTAACATAAGACATTCTACTGCCCTGTTGTAGCTGGTAACACAAGACATTCCATTGCCCTGTTGGTGCTGATAAGATAAGACATTCTACTGCCCTGTTGTAGCTGGTAACATTAGACATTCTACTGCCCCGTTGGAGCTGGTAACATAAGACATTCTATTGCCCTGTTGGAACTGGTAACATAAGCATTTCACTGCACCTGCTTTAACACCTGCAAATCTGTGTACGCTACCAATAAACGTTGATTTGATTTGCTAGAGTATTAGACAGAGATCAAGCTTCCAGTGTGTTTATTCATCATATACTGTACATCTGATGTACAAGGAGTACACAGTGTAATGAAATCCTTACCTACAAGGTTCCCCTCTCGACAGTGCAACAACAATAGGAAAAGTAATTAAGTGAATGAAAGAGTACAAAAAATGAAAGGCTCTATGAATAAAAATAGGATCAAAATGTGGCTAATATAATACAAGGCTACAGTCAAAGGAACTGATGTAGGATACGTGTCGGGGGATTGAGCAATAATAAATAGACATTGGGCAGTAATAATAAAAACATATGTTTGCTGGTTATGTTTTAATTGTTCTCCCAGTGGTGGTTGGGTGTAACTAATTATACTGTTATATTTTCTGTGGTATTTACAGTACACCACTGTAAAGATCACATTGTTCACATTTATTGTTTCTGATATGTTGTTCCCCTTAACAGAAAGGGTAGCAGCTATTCCCGCAGGGTCACTGTGTGGACGAGTCACAAAGAGGAAATGAGAAAAATCACTTCTTTATTTCCACTAAGGCTATTCATAGACTGTCAGACAACTGTAAGTCTCAATCGGAAAACACCTTATCCTTGAAACACAGAAATGTGTTTCTCCATCTTTTTCAATCGATGACTAGACAACGTTTACACAATGGTAGTCCTTAATTATAAACCATCAGATACAGGCCTAATCTTCAATTAAAAGCGATATTGTAGACTTATGACGGTTCCTTTTGCTAGCCTTCTTTCAGCCATTGTGTTTCTTTATGTACAGCCCTGTCTCTCCTGGCAAAGCTTATCCACCCGATCATTCCTGTTGGTGTCCAACGAAGGCCGACACACCTACTCTTAACTGTGTCTGCATCCTAAATGGCACGCTATCCCCTTTAGAGTGCATTACTTCTGACCACGGCCCAGGGGGCTTCTCTGGTCAAACGTAGTGCACTATATAGAGACAAAGGGTGTCATTTGGGATGCAGCCTGTACAGAGCACCACATGCCTAGTTCTCAGGGTGCTGGCATTGTTGCTGCCTCCATACTTGGCAAGCCTTCTTCCTGTCTGCTTGAAAGTCTTCATTCAGTCCGCCTCTGGCGCGCGGCCAGAGACCCTCCATTCTAGTTCTGTTTCAACTGCCGTGCTCCACAAACTTGTGAAGAGAGTAATGGGCAACAGATCTGAATTTAACTTTACAACCTAGAGAGTTAGGCGTATTTGTCTCAGGGAGACATTAGCCCCGCAGAGAGATACAAGTCACACAGACAAACAGCTAGTGCAGCTGCCTTCTTCACAACCCCACTACACACCAGGGTATATATCTGAGAGCTCAAATTGTTTTCAAGAACTTGAAGCAGTTTGAAACAAAGAGGAGTGGGGGGGACCTAAAATCAAGCCCTGTGCTTGACTAAAGCACACAGTATCTGGACTGTGCTTTCAGACAATAGGGTTTGACTGCTGGACCATTATCATGAAGTGTTAGTGCACCAACGGAAATTGCTGTTCTCTGCCTCTCTGCTTGAATTGGACCAATTGACTTGTGAATCAATGGGTAGTTTGCCTCAATTCCATGACTTACTTCCTATATTTGGGCCAATCATGGCTATCATTTTTCTTGCTCTGTAGCTGCCTTATTAAGGGTGCAATATTCACTCCATCTAGTTTACCATGTTGGAATGGATCTTACCCAGAGGGAATGGAAGATCCTAGTGGTTTTGTACATTAGAGTAAAGTATTCACTAAACATGCATCAAATGGTTAATCAGTGAGTATGGAACTCTTCACTAGGTGAGGTTGACCCCAGACAAGACAGATTGAACACAAGCACATGGGGCAAGCTCACACCCCAACAGTTTAGAGGGGGCCAAGCTCACACCCCAACAGTCTTAGAGGGGGCCAAGCTTACACCCCAACAGTCTTAGAGGGGGCCAAGCTTACACCCCAACAATCTTAGAGGCAATAGAATAACTATTATATCACGCAGAAGTCCCTCAGGGTCAGTAGTGTAGTGGAGGGTATACGCAGGTATACGCTCTTATTTCAGTGGGCATTGAGTTCTCTCACTTCTTAATCCCACTGATACATATCAAAGTAGGGTGGTGGAGGTATACACAGTATCAATTAATAAGGCTGATGGAACAGATCTGAGTGTTTAGCTTAAAAGGTTGATAAACGAATATTTCTTCACATTTTAGGTGCAGCAACGTGCACACGTCAGTAGGCCTACGTGTGAAAGTCCCAAAATGCAATTTGTTGGAAAACACCATTCTAAACTGCACACGTGCAACCGGGTTCATGGACAGAGATGGAATTATATGTTAGAAAGAGGGGAGATCTAAAGATGCAACAACTATCATGGGAAACTAATATGACTAGGATAATGCCTTTGGCTGATAGAAAATGAAAGAAGTTTAAATAAAAATCAATAGAACAGGAGAAAGCATATGAAGAAGTTTTCATAAAAATAATTGCCTCTACATTTCCATGGTAGGATTTTGGCTATATGCTACTTTGAAGCAAGGTAAAACATACAGGTTTCAAACAATTAAGATACAGGAAAAATACAGAGATGGTAGTTATAAGCCTAACCATCTTCTGGTAGATGGAAAGGCTTCCTTATAACCTTCTCTATTAAATGTTAACTAGCCTATGCCTACCTGTCAGTGATATCATGATGATTATTTGCATCCAGTGGCCATTTCTTTTGTAAACTCCATCTGATGTGTTACAGAAACACCGCTAATAAAACACTAGTGCTATGTGCCTGCACACTTCAATTAAAAGGGAAACTACTCTCAAAAATCCAAATGTCTTAGATTTTTCCTCAAAAGTGGTCCCTTGATGTGGTTTAAGCATGTTTATGGACTGAGAACTGACCATTTTTTTTGGTTTGAGAATGAAAATCTGAAATTGTGTGAATTTCTGACTCAGTTTATCTGTTTCAATAGTAGGCCTACTATTAGACTACTACCCAGTACAGCTTGGGTTGGGTCTGACTATGAAACACCAATGTGGGATTTTTCATTTTAGGTCATTCACATTCTTAGGGGAAAAAAGGGTTCCAAAAGGGTTCTTCAGCTGTCCCCATAGGATAACTCTTTTTGGTTCCAGATAAAACCCTTTTTGGTTCCAGGTAAAACCATTTTGGGTTCCATGTAGAACCCTCTGTGTAAAGGGTTACACAGAGTTCTATTTGGAACCAAAAGCGTGGTCCTGTGGTCCTGTTAGTAGAGTGTGGTGCTTGCAATGCCAGGGTTGTGGGTTCAATTCCTATGGGGGACCAGTATGAAATTTAAAAACGTATGAAAATGTATACACTCACTACTGTAAATTGCTCTGGATAGGAGTGTCTGCTAAATGTCTAAAATGTTAAATATATGTGGAACCAACAAGGGTTCTCCTATGGGGACAGCTGAAGAACCCTTCTAGGTTCTAGATACCACCTTTTCTCTCAGATTCTATTTCTCATAGAATTCTTCACACGCCTTTCCTTCGCCGGGTAGGCCGTTTGGAAAAATTGTTGGCCAGAGTATTCCCACTTCTCCAGGCACCACTGCACCCCTGCTCAAGGTGCAGGAGTATATTATGACAGAGCTCACTGAAATGATGCAGTACAAACAAAGGCATTGTTTGTGGATCCCATTTCTAAGACCCTTATCTTTTCCTGCAATAGTTTAATAAGAGTTGAACACTCCATCTAGTGGTTTGTGTATCATAAACTATCCTTATCAGGAAAGTGAAAACGCCAGTGGAACTGCTTGATCAATTCATGTATTTTTTTATGAGTGAATGTTTAAAAATATATATATTCAAATCACTGACTAATTGAATATATACACTTTATAAAAACTACTGAAATAATTTACCTTACCCAATATGTCCTCATAGGCGTATTTTCTAAACAAAAATGTATCTTGATTTTAACAGGCAGGTCAATTAACAAGACATTGTTATTTAAACAATGACGGCCTGGGTATCACATTAACATATCATATTGAGGAAGGCATTTTCAGGAGAAAAATATATTTCATAATCTCTCATGACATCATGATATTGTGATTTTCCAACACCAGATAAAATCATTTTAGAACCGAGAGAGAGCAGATAGAAAGAGAGCGGGAGAGCAGGATAGAGAGAGAGAGAGTAGAGAGAAAGAGAGCAGGATAGAGGGAGAGAAAGAGCAGAGAGAAAGAGAGCAGGATAGAGGGAGAGAGAAAGCAGAGAGAAAGAGAGCAGGATAGAGGGAGAGAGAGAGCAGAGAGAAAGAGAGCAGGATAGAGGGAGAGAGAAAGCAGAGAGAAAGAGAGCGGGAGAGCAGGATAGAGGGAGAGAGAGAGCGAATGATTGTCATATAATACAGTATTTTGACCGTTTTGTTTTGTTGCCTTTTCTACCCATCAGTGTTTGTTTATAGCGGCTGCTGAAATGTGATGTATTTCTGCCAGCAGGAAGAGATTTCCCCTTTGCTCTACATTGCATAACTATTTCTCTCTCTTTCTCTGGTCGATATCTCCACACAGTAGCAAAACAACCAGACATCCAACAAGGTACTCCTCCACCCACCACCCCCACCCTCCGGTATTATTTTCCTGCACGGTTCTATTTTGGCTGTGATATATGAAGATCTAGGTCTGGCTCCCAAATGGCACCCTTTCCCCTATATAGTGCTATGCGCCATGGTCATAATTAGTGCACTATAAAGGGGAATATAGTGTCATTTGGGACGCAGCGTTGTAGCACTGGGGAGATGTGAGAAGCATGCTAATGAAGGATATATTTATTATTATGAGACGAGAAAAAATGAGATATTTCTCAGCATTTCTTTTCCCCCTCTGTCTGTCTGCCTGTAGCAGCTGTTGTAATCATTTCCCAAATAGGCTGTTCTGGGTTCAGTTTTTCATTTGCCAGTTAGTGTATCAGAGGATAGGAAGGAGTCCATCTTGAGGTAGAGTAAACTCATCACAGGTTCGAAACATGCTGCTAAGTGTCATTCACAGTTTGCCTTTAGCAAAACCCCATTGATGCACAACACAGACAGGAGACTTACAACCATCAGCCTAACAACATAATCATGGATTTGATCTCAAATCACAAGGTGAGTTGAAGGTGTTGAATCACATTTTGCTTGACCAAAGTCAGATTGGTCTATAAATATCTTAAATCAGTTACCCAACACTTAAAATGTCATATCAACATAATCATATCAATCAACATAAAGGATAGATCATTTTAACAGCCTAGCCGTTAAAGTGTTTTTTACAAATGTAGTGAATTATTGTGTACATATTAAAACAAATGGTACCCGACTGATAGCCTCCATTGTGTCCCTCTATATACTGTAATTCAGTTTGTCCCATGTATCGTCATCAAGTCCTCAGACAAGCCATTCTTTAGGCCATAGTACAGACAAAACTAGGTCTTTGTCTCAAGTGGCACCCTATTCCTTACGTAGTGCACTACTTTTGACCAGGGCACATAGGGCTCTGGTTAAAGGTAGTGCACTACATAGGGAATATAGTGCCATTTGGGACTCCGACTAAGGGCCCAACTGTAAACGAGGGGTTCCCCACATGTAAAAGGACTATAAAAAAAGGTCACATAATTAAGACCCTATGGAGATATAACTGATGGTTTGCCCTTTTCCTGAGACATTACGGAGTCTGTGTGCATCCCAAATGGTATCCTATTCCCTATTTAGTGCACAGGGCCCATACAGCTCTGATCTAAAGTAGTGTGCACTATGTAGAGAATAGGATGCCATTTGGGATGAATCCACAGCGTCTACTTACTTAGTAAGGACTAAAAATGGTCTTGCATTTCTCCCCGACTGCCTGTCTGCCAAATGTTAGAAATCTACATTGAGTTATTTATGGGGATTTGTATTGTAGACCCTCAGCCTTGTACAACTGATCTGTGATTCCACTGTATGGCTCAGGCAGCCCCAGGCTGTCCCCAATGGCACCCTATTCCCTATGTAGTGCACTACTTTTAATTAGAGCCCAAAGGACTCTGGTCAAAAGTAGTGCACTAGCCTTTACAGGGAATAGGGTGCCATTTCAGACGCAGTCCTAGTCTCAGTGCTATGCCACACAGCCACAGGGCCACAGCACCCCCTGGCCTTGTATTGTATGTAGGCTCTAGAAATCAACCAAGTTCATTAATAGTCTCTTTCTAATCCGAGTGTGGAAATCTCCTCACTCGTCTTTAGTATATAGGGCCAAAACGTCCAAACAGTCCCTTTACGGGTCGGAATTTTAAGTAAACTTCCTCTACCTGTTGTCCGCTGATTCAAACTTCCTCTACCTGTTGTCCGCTGATTCAAACTTCCTCTACCTGTTGTCCGCTGATTCAAACTTCCTCTACCTGTTGTCCACTGATTCAAACTTCCTCTACCTGTTGTCCACTGATTCAAACTTCCTCTACCTGTTGTCCACTGATTCAAACTTCCTCTACCTGTTGTCCACTGACTCCACTTCCTCTACCTGTTGTTCACTGATTCAAACTTCCTCTACCTGTTGTCCACTGATTCAAACTTCCTCTACCTGTTGTCCACTGATTCACACTTCCTCTACCTGTTGTCCACTGATTCAAACTTCCTCTACCTGTTGTCCGCTGATTCAAACTTCCTCTACCTGTTGTCCACTGATTCAAACTTCCTCTACCTGTTGTCCACTGATTCAAACTTCCTCTACCTGTTGTCCACTGATTTCCTCCTTCTGCTGCTGGAACTTTGAGACAAAATATCCACAGAAAAATATTATTAAACCACTTCAAAACATGGGTGTCTGTGTGCGGTTATCAACATTTGTTTACTCATCACCAAAGCGATGCACACAAGACAGAAGTACATGCAGGCGATGCATACATACTAACTGAAGTACATGCAGGAGATGCATACATACTAACTGAAGTACATGCAGGCGATGCATACATACTAACTGAAGTTCATGCAGGCAATGCATACATACTAACTGAAGTACATGCAGGCGATGCATACATACTAACTGAAGTACATGCAGGAGATGCATACATACTAACTGAAGTACATGCAGGCGATGCATACATACTAACTGAAGTACATGCAGGCGATGCATACATACTAACTGAAGTACATGCAGGCGATGCATACATACTAACTGAAGTACATGCAGGCGATGCATACATACTAACTGAAGTACATGCAGGCGATGCATACATACTAACTGAAGTACATGCAGGCGATGCATAAATACTAACTGAAGTACATGCAGGCGATGCATACATACTAACCGAAGTACATGCAGGCGATGCATAAATACTAACTGAAGTACATGCAGGCGATGCATAGATACTAACTGATATACATGCAGGCGATGCATACATACTAACTGATGTACATGCAGGCGATGCATACATACTAACTGATGTACATGCAGGCAATGTATACATACTAACTGATGTACATGCAGGCGATGCATACATACTAACTGATGTACATGCAGGCAATGTATACATACTAACTGATGTACATGCAGGCGATGCATACATACTAACTGATGTACATGCAGGCGATGCATACACACTAACTGAAGTGCATGCAGGCGATGCATACATACTAACTGATGTACATGCAGGCGATGCATACATACTAACTGATGTACATGCAGGCAATGCATACATACTAACTGATGTACATGCAGGCGATGCATACATACTAACTGATGTACATGCAGGCGATGCATACACACTAACTGAAGTACATGCAGGCGATGCATACATACTAACTGATGTACATGCAGGCGATGCATACATACTAACTGATGTACATGCAGGCGATGCATACATACTAACTGAAGTCTTGCAGGTGTTTACATGGTTTTTCACATGTGCCAGGTGATATAAATCCCAACAGCAGTTACCCACGTTTTGAAAAGTTGTTTTAGGACCAACCGCATACACAACCGGTATAGTAAATTAAAATAAAATTATATTCAACATTCTGGTTTGTAGAGCTCGTGGGAGGATTTTCCAAATGAATGTATGGCGTTATCTCAGACGGTGTAACCAGAGGTCATTACTTCAGCCCATTGCTAAACAGACATGACATGCACGCAGGCTACTATAGATCATTCGAGGTAAGAATGCACATTTGACATAGCAGAACACCAAACTACATTTCTTTCATTTTTTATTTGAAAATTGATTTTTTCTACCTGTTGTCCGCTGATTCATGTTAAAGTAGGTTAAACTCCCTTGGTCTTCATCATTTACACATTCCTAAATTCACAATGTTGTTAGTTTAGCACCTGTTCATCTAAACAGCTGATGATGAGATCGGCTAATGTTAGCTAGCTAGCAAGCACAATCTGATACATTAGTTTACCTTCTACGTCGTGAATGTTCCCTTCTGTTATTTCCTTCGGCACCCGTACATCTTCAACTGTCTATTTTCATATAGTTATATCAAACTTAAAGCAACAAACTGAATTTGCACCTTTTCATTTTTATTTACCCAAATGTTATTTTATATGGCAACTTCCTGACCTGTCATCTAGATCTGATGCTGCTTGCGGCTATATCCAATATGGCCGCCAGCTGATTACGACCAAATCAAAAACAGAAATGTGCTTCGATATAACGTGTTATGATCTAATTGAGTAGATATCCATAAGATGAGTGCTGAGACTCTTTTAGCATATCTCTGCATGGTTTGGTAAATACAGCCCCCAGGATATCAGAGGGAGGGTAAGAAACCATCTGCTGGCTCACCTATTGAGTGGTGTAGAGAGGCCGCCAACCTCTGTGGCTTGATTTCCTGCAAGGGGAGATATGAGTGGAGTTTAACCTCTACAGCAGGGAGTGTTTGTGGAAGTAGAACGCCAGGTATGTCATCACAACTACAGTATTGAATTCAGCTTGTTTTTATCTCCTTTAGTAAACAGTGGGCTGCCGCGAGGAAGAAGCGGTTTCATTCATTAATTAACTTGTTGGCTGGTATCTGACTGGTAGTGTGGCATTTACTACCCCTGCTTTTCCTGCAGGGTGTTGATTATGATGCATTCCCTAAGTATCATATGTACACAGTAGGCTATGTGGTTACATTAGGCTATGTGGTTACATTAGGCTATGTGGGTTACATTTGGCTATGTGGGTTACATTATGTTTTTGTCTCCCATAGAGTGATGGGGGTCTTGATTCTGTTGTTGGTAGTGCCGTCTTACCTGTGAATATTATTTTATTTAGGCCCAAAATACTTTGATTAATAAAACCCAGCTATCTATATCCTGACCAATGAGAATAAAGTAATATTTACTGTTACTGTGTCTCAGCTTAACCAGCTTCCATGATGAAGGCAAAAAATGCTCAGGACAATAGCTAGAACAGTAGCCGTGGCCTCCCAGGTGTTACTTTGGGGCTAAAGCCCTGCCTTGCCTCTATACGGGTTGATTCATGTGGTAGCTAGCAACCTAGTCACTCTGAGACACACCACAGGTCCCTGACCAATTACTATTCGGAAAAGTGCCTAGGGAATCATCTGGTACATTGCACAGAAAGTGACTTCCTGTGACTCCAAGGGTATGTCTCTCAGTGCCCTATACAGGGATAGGATACCATTTGGGACATAACCTGGGACACCTGTAGGTAATGGACAGTGATAGTGGTGATGGTGGTGGTGGCAGATGTCTCAGATCATGCCAAGGGAGGGAGGTAGGGATGGAGAGAGGGAGGGAGGGCGGGATGGAGAGAGGGAGGGAGGGCGGGACGGAGGGAGGGAGGGAGGGCGGGATGGAGTGAGGGAGGGAGGGAGGGCGGGACGGAGGGAGGAAGGGAGATAGGGACAGAGAGAGGGAGGGACGGAGAGAGGGAGGGAGGGCAGGATGGAGGGAGGGCGGGCGGGATGGATGGAGAGAGGGAGGGAGGGCGGGATGGAGTGAGGGAGGGAGGGCGGGACGGAGGGAGGGAGGAAGGGAGATAGGGACAGAGAGAGGGAGGGACGGAGAGAGGGAGGGAGGGCAGGATGGAGGGAGGGCGGGATGGAGAGAGGGAGGGAGGGCGGGATGGAGAGAGGGAGGGAGGGCGGGATGGAGTGAGGGAGGGAGGGCGGGATGGAGTGAGGGAGGGCGGGACGGAGGGAGGAAAGGAGATAGGGACAGAGAGAGGGAGGGACGGAGAGAGGGAGGGAGGGCAGGATGGAGGGAGGGCGGGATGGAGAGAGGGAGGGAGGGAGGGAGGTAGAGAGGGAGGGACGGCGAGAGGGAGGGAGGGCAGGATGGAGAGATGGAGGGACGGAGAGAGGGAGGGAGATCAGGATGGAGAGAGGGATGGACGGAGAGAGGGAGGGACGGAGAGAGGGAGAGAGGGCAGGATGGAGAGATGGAGGAAGGGCAGGATTTCTGATGATAACTTGGTCAAAGAGGAGCTTTCTCTCTTTCTCATGTTCTCTCTCCTCCAGCTTCTAAAAGACAGGTGGAGTAAAGAGGTCTGCAGCTCCCAGCTACTCCTTCAATCATCTTATTTCTCCATGTATTATAGAACGAGGGATGGAAAGTTAACGTTTGTAGGGGATTCATATCCAATCAGAATCATAAAAGCATTACCTTGCTAATGGTTGGAAGAAATGTAAAAAGTGATTGATTTAATATTTATAAGTAAAGTGAAGCTCTAACATGAATTTGAAATACGTTTAGTATGTACGGGAAGGGAGGATGAGCATGGCTGTGAATACTGTAAAAGGCTAGGTAAGAATGTTACAGGGATTCAACCTCAGATTACAGAGCAAATTCATGTCTTCATATCGTAACAACGTTGGTGTGTTTTTTTTCTCAATGTGCACTTTATGGGTTAACCACGCTCACCCACTGAGGACCATTATCAATGGACAGACAGACAGACAGACAGACAGACAGACAGACAGACAGACAGACAGACAGACAGACAGACAGACAGACAGACAGACAGACAGACAGACAGGCAATCGATCTGTCCTATTAGCTCCTGTCTCATCAGATACTATGTGAAGGTACCTAATCATGATTGACTGACAAGTACGGTTTACCTATCAAAACGAATATTAATACTGACTATTACTGCATTTCCAATTTTTATTATTTAACTAGGCAAGTCAGTTAAGAACAAATTCTTATTTACAATAATGGCCTCCACCGGCCAAACTCTAACCCGGACAACACTGGGCCAATTGCGCATTGGGACTCCCAATCACAGCCAGTTGTGATACAGCCTGGAATTGAACCAGTAGTGATGCGTCTAGCACTGAGATGCAGTGCCTTAGACCGCTGCGCCACTCGGGAGCCCAATAGTAACCACTGGTAGGACGATGAGGCTCATACCAAAATGTTTCATCTGGTTCCAGCCATGTTATGGTAGCTTACAAATACAAGTCAGGCTAATTAAACAATAACTGCTGTGTAAGGCAAAAATGGAAAATCTGTGTGCACGTGAGGGTGTGTGCGTGTGTGTTTGATGATCTTAGAGGGCAACCGAATCACATCCTAAACTGCTTACTCCAACAATCTCTGAAAATTCTCCAAGGACTTTGCAAGTCGAAGATAATGCAGCACTAATGCAAATTCAATTGCATTCAATTCCCTTTTGGACAGCTTCAATGTTTCCAGAGTTGTTATGTAAGCTGTAAGCTTTATCATATGTAATACCTTCTCGTAACGGTGCCTTTTATACAGCCATCATCTTCGTGGATTTGTCATAATCCATGCAATAGAATGGCATCCATGAACCGATGCCACTGGGTTGTTTCAATTGGAAATAGCTTTTCAAGTTAATTACATGAGCAGAGTCTAAATATCCTTTTCATTATCAGATTAGTTTGGCAAATGCCTAAAGGAGTGAAAACTATGCAGAAATCGCTTCGCCATTTCCTTCACTGCAAATTGTATTTATTTATTGAAAATCCGAAACATACAATATACTTGCAGTGAAGCCGCTCAACAACTACATCAGACCAGTCATCCAACAGACTCCCATTCAGAGCGACACACAGAAGCATCCAGGGTCAATGCCCTGCTCAAGGGCACTTTGACAGATCTCCTACCAGGCCAAAAAAACGGAGACCCTAACCCTCCAAGATCCCCCCACAGTTCCCCAATAGCTGTCCATTTATTAATTCCATTCCCCAACCCCAAGAACCCACCCCCAAGAACCCCCCCCCCCCCATTGCACCAACAACCAAGAGAATGAACTAAAGAGAAAAAGAAAAAGACAGATTTTTAATTAATTTTAGTGTGTGACAAAACAAGAAAATATTGTGTAAAGACATATGGAATTGTTTTAGATGGTCATACTATAGATCATTTAGCTATTTGACTTAGAATTTTAGGACCCCTTTAGGTATAAAGAAATATATATTAAAACATGATTTGATAAAATATTGAATTTGGCCCTTGCTACGTATTGAATAATGAAACGTACTGAATAACACATTAATAAATGGCATAAAAAGACATTCAAAAAATAAATCATAATATACAAGGTTTTGAAGTGTCTGTCTTATCTCTAGGAGATATAAGAAAGCTCAGGAAATATATACAGTATATTTTAACTCCTTTTTGGGGGTTGGTACAAAACTACCTTCATACTTCCATTCATTTGTTTTAACCGGTTACCTTCGTATGAGTCCTGGGACACTTGTGGGGGTAGTAGAGGAACACGGAGAACACCACCATCGTGTTCGTCACTTTAATAATAACGTGAGAATATTCCCTTTCCACAGTGGGGTCACTATAATAATAACGTGAGAATATTCCCTTTCCACAGTGGGGTCACTTTAATAATAATGTGGGGGTCATAGAGCAAAACAGAGAACACCATGGTGTTTGTGAGAGTCTCCCCTTTCCATAATTGTTTTGTAGGTCAAACCGTTACAGACGCTACAGGATTTTTTGTGAGAAAACTGATTTTCGGGATGTCTCACAAACCATGAGACTCTAGCTCATGAAATTTTCGGGATGGTCTGACAAACCATGAGACTCTAGCTCTGTATGAGACTCTAGCTCTGTATGAGACTCTAGCTCTGCATGAGACTCTAGCTCTGCCACCTTTAACTGGAGATGCAGAAGTGGGACACTGGCGGATGTGGTGGATGGAGACGCATCCAATGCAAAACCGATATCTCTAGCTTAAACTGACACCGGTGTGTCAATCGACTCTAGGGGGTGTTAAATAACTTTGGATGTATTATTATTAAAGTGTACTGCAGACTGTTTGTTTTGTCTCTGCCACTAAATCAGGGGCAAATATCATCACGAGTCAATTAGTAAGATGGCGCCGGAGAAGAAGGCAGAAGTTTTACGTGCCCCCAGCCGATTGTGTTTTTTGTTTGTTTATTTGCGTTGTTTGTAACTTGTTTTTTAAAACTTATTTTGTATATAATGTTGCCACCACCGTCTCTTATGACCAAAAATAACTTCTAGACATCAGGACTGTGATTACTCACCGCGGACTAGCAGAGTCCTTTTTTTCCTTTCATGACTCTGACGAGCCCGACGCCAAGGATATACTGCTTCCTCTGGAACAGGCCCAGATCCCCGTGATCTGCGTGAAGAGGAGGAGGAGAATTTTGAGAATTCGTAGGCGATCGAATAAACCCCCACTTCCCCCCATTCTGCTAGCAAATGTGCAATCTTTGGAGAATAAAATCGGCGAGTTACGCAGAAGATTAAACTACCAACGGGACATGGAAAAATGTAACATCTTATGCTTCACGGAGTCATGGCTGAACGATGACAATATCAACATACAGCTGGCAGGTTATACGATGTACCGGCAGGAAAGAACAGTGGCGTCTGGTAAGACAAGGGGCGGCAGTCTATGTATTTTTGCTAACAACAGCTGGTGCACGATATCTAAGGAAGTCTCGAGCTATTGCTAGCCTGAGGTAGAGTATATCATGATAAGCTGTAGACCACACTACCTACCGAGAGAGTTTTCATCTGTATTCTTTGTAGCTGTTTACATACCACCACAGTCAGAGGCTGGCACTAAGACAGCATTGAATGAGCTGTATTCTGCCATAAGCAAACAAGAAAATGCTCACCCAGAGGCGGCGCTTCTAGTAGCCGGGGACTTTAATGCAGTGAAACTTAAATCCATTTTACCAAATTTCAATCAGCATGTTAAATGTGCAACCAGAGGAAAAAGACTCTGGACCACCTATACTCCAGACACAGAGATGCATACAAAGCTCTCCCTCGCCCTCCATTTGGCAAATCTGACCATAATTCTATCCTCCTGACTCCTGCTTACAAGCACAAATGAAAGCAGGAAGCAGGATCAATAAAAAAGTGGTCAGATGAAGCAGATGCTAAGCTACAGGACTGTTTTGCTAGCACAGACGGGAATATGTTCAGGGATTCCTCTGATGGCATTGAGGAGTACACCACATCAGTCATTGGCTTCATCAATAAGTGCATCGATGACGTCATCCCCAAAGTGACCGTACGTACATAGAAGCCATGGATTACAGGCAGCATCCACACTGAGCTAAAGGCTAGACCTGCCACTTTCAAGGAGCGGGACTCTAACCTGGAAGCTTATAAGAAATCCCGCAATGCCCTCCGACGAACCATCAAACAGGCAAAGCGTCAATACAGGACTAAGATCGAATCATACTACACCGGCTCTGATGCTCGTCGGATGTGGCAGGCCTTGCAAACCATTACAGACTACAAGGGGAAGCACAGTCGAGAGCTGCCCAGTGACACAAGCCTACCAGACGAGCTAAACTACTACTATGCTCACTTCGAGACAAATAACACTGAAACATGCATGAGAGCACCAGCTTTTCCAGAAGACTGTGATCACGCTCTCCGCTGCCGATGTGAGTAAGACATTTAACCAGGTCAACATTCACAAGGCCGCAGGGCCAGACAGATTACCAGGACGTGTACTGCGAGCATGCGCTGACCAACTGGCAAGTGTCTTCACTGACATTTACAGCCTCTCCCTGTCCGAGTCTGTAATACCAACATGTTTAAAGCAGACCATCATTGTCATTTTACTACTGCTCTTACTTGTTTCTTTTATCTCTTACTCTTATTCTTATCCATATTTGTTTGAAATTGCATTGTTGGTTAGGGGTTTCCCCTTTAACGGTGGATGAGATGCCATAGTGGTCATTACAGCTGAGGGTGCTTCTCCACAGATTCAGTGGAAGTTAATTGGGCCCATTTAAAACACAAGGAGACCCAGGAATATCACAAGGTATAACAGTCTACTAGATCTCAGGAGAATAAAGCAGTGTTTCAGTACCTCCTGTCTCCCCTATGCAAATACGGGTTTGACCCAATAACCTTCTGTGGTACATTTTAGAGAGTACTGTAAAACCTTTTTGGTTCAATTAAGTAATCTCTGCACCCAAAACCAAGTCCGCCACTCAATGTAAGGCTGTGACGAGAGACTTTCAATGAAGCAGCGTTTTTGATGTCATGCTTCGTCATACCTGTAATCATGCAGAAGATTTGCAGAACGTCAACCATTTTTCAATAAAATGTGATAAACCACAGTCATGAGACACATTCTAATATGTCGGTGTGATCTGTCTGTATTGCATCAATGCACCAGCTAACACAGAACAAAATACAGATGATTTGACATAGATATGTTTTGCTTCATATCCTCTATAACTGAAAGCTTCCCAACCCTTTTCAATACACCCTACACTTGGTAGAAAAAACGTATGACAACCACAATTCCTTTCAGGCCCAAAACCGAGTGGGTCGAGTATATTAAATATAAATTGTCAATGCATGTAATAGGTTTCTGACACTCTCTGACACGTCTTCTGTCCAGAGAGACCACTAGAGCTTTCAACAAGCCCCCTGATAATTGACTAGCATTACTCTTCTGTTATTTTAAGTTCACCCCCGTGAAATAGGCTCATCTCTCACTCTCCACCAGCATCAGCAGTTCCTGTCCTACATACAGTAGAATACCCATCACAAATAATCAGGTATGCTTGAGAAGGGGGATTGCATAGCTTCCCCCCCACGGGGAGCAGTTCCTGTTTTAGCTACAGTAGGATACCTGATTATTTGTGGTGAGTATGTTTTGAGAAGGTGGATTGCATAGCTTCCCCCCCCCCCCCCCCCCCCCCGCGGGGAGCAGTTCCTGTCTTAGCTACAGTAGGATACCTGATTATTTGTGGTGAGTATGTTTTGAGAAGGTGGATTGCATAGCTTCCCCCCCCCCCTCCCCGCGGGGAGCAGTTCCTGTCTTAGCTACAGTAGGATACCTGATTATTTGTGGTGAGTATGTTTAGAGAAGGGGGATTGCATAGCTTCCTCCCCGCGGGGAGCAGTTCCTGTCTTAGCTACAGTAGGATACCTGATTATTTGTGGTGAGTATGTTTAGAGAAGGTGGATTGCATAGCTTCCCCCCCCCCCCCCCCCCCGCGGGGAGCAGTTCCTGTCTTAGCTACAGTAGGATACCTGATTATTTGTGGTGAGTATGTTTTGAGAAGGGGGATTGCATAGCTTCCCCCCCCCCCCCCCCCCCCCGCGGGGAGCAGTTCCTGTCTTAGCTACAGTAGGATACCTGATTATTTGTGGTGAGTATGTTTAGAGAAGGTGGATTGCATAGCTTCCCCCCCCCCCCCCCCCCCCGCGGGGAGCAGTTCCTGTCTTAGCTACAGTAGGATAGCTGATTATTTGTGGTGAGTATGTTTTGAGAAGGTGGATTGCATAGCCCCCCCCCCCCCCCCCCCCACGGGGAGCAGTTCCTGTCTTAGCTACAGTAGGATACCTGATTATTTGTGGTGAGTATGTTTAGAGAAGGGGGATTGCATAGCTTCCCCCCCGCGGGGAGCAGTTTACTCTCAGGTTGTTATGTTTTCTCTCCATTAACTCGTGGCCGCTGCGCTGTCCTCTATTCGTGCAGTTCTTATAGTGCGGGCATTTGTTGGTGTGTGTTGAGACAGGGCAGGCTAACTGATTATTGTGGCAGCAGAATATAGAGTATGCTTATAGCGTAGTCACTTAAATCACTTTTCAATGTCAGACATTACAGATTGTGTTAACTCTGTCATGCATATGTTAACTGATTAATCCTATGTACAGTATATAATCAGTGATATAATATAACAATGTTAATACTATAACACATATTGAATCAAAATAATCTCTCTCACGGCAAAAACACCCCAAAATGAACATGTTTTTAAATGGGATTTTAATTGTTGCTGACTGAAATACACTTTATGTACTGGTCCCATAGATTTCAGCAGCACTGTCTTCTGTGCTACCTTGCTGTGTATTGGATAAATATTGTCTTTCAGCAGCACTGTCTTCTGTGCTACCTTGCTGTGTATTGGATAAATATTGTCTTTCAGCAGCACTGTCTTCTGTGCTACCTTGCTGTGTATTGGATAAATATTGTCTTTCAGCAGCACTGTCTTCTGGAGAGCTGATTCTAACGATGTGTCCCAAATGGCTCCCTATTCCCAGTGTAGTGCACTACTTTTGACCAGGGCCTATAAAGTATTCATTGCTCGGTAGCTACATTTCTGCTGCATATAGGATGTCTGGCGATGATTAACAGATCTGTTATCTCCTAGAAAATGTGCATTTAGTAGGATTACAAGTTTGGCCATTTTGGTTTCAATATTGCAATTTTCTAAGACTTCGTTGTAGTTTTGATTGAAATATTATTGGAGATAATCTGGGGTTTGTTTCTTTATCGATATTTTCCTTTAAAAAAACGCCATATTTTTTTCATAATACAAAAAATACACACACAAATGACAACGTACAGAAGAGCCACTCCCAAACATCCACAACATCCCTCCTGCCCAGACCCACCAGCCTTCACCCCCATCCCCAGCACCTGCATCACTCTCCGCCACATGGCCTCAAACGACACCATTTTGTTTCTCTCCGTCTTTATCAACATTTTCCAAACACTTCAAGTTTCCAAACGCTTTAAATTTGAGCAAGAATTGTATGCTATCTGACTACAGTAGAACATTTACCCTGGCATGTAAAGTAGCCTAGATCAACTATGCAGAACGATACCTTTCGGTCGCCTAAACTTGTGCATTGTGTGTTGTGACATTGTGTTCAGGTTGTTTGTAGCCCTGACAGCATCCTCCACATTGCTGCATTTGATAAATAGATTTTATTAGGGTTATAACCGTTCCATTTGCCAATGTCCAGGATTCCATCTTATTTTACCTGAGGAAATAAAAAGAAAAGGTTGGCATTTCCCCGCTGCTTCCCAATAACTCAGGAAAACATTCCAGCAGAGGTCAGCCCTCTAGACCCTGGTCTAAAGTAGTGCACTACATTAGGAATGGACCCTGGTCTAAAGTAGTGCACTACATTAGGAATGGACCCTGGTCTAAAGTAGTGCACTACATTAGGAATGGACCCTGGTCTAAAGTAGTGCACTACATTAGGAATGGACCCTGGTCTAAAGTAGTGAACTACATTATGAATGGACCCTGGTCTAAAGTAGTGCACTACATTAGGAATGGACCCTGGTCTAAAGTAGTGCACTACATTAGGAATGGACCCTGGTCTAAAGTAGTGCACTACATTAGGAATGGACCCTGGTCTAAAGTAGTGCACTACATTAGGAATGGACCCTGGTCTAAAGTAGTGCACTACATTAGGAATGGACCCTGGTCTAAAGTAGTGCACTACATTAGGAATGGACCCTGGTCTAAAGTAGTGCACTACATTATGAATGGACCCTGGTCTAAAGTAGTGCACTACATTATGAATGGACCCTGGTCTAAAGTAGTGCACTACATTAGGAATGGACCCTGGTCTAAAGTAGTGCACTACATTATGAATGGACCCTGGTCTAAAGTAGTGAACTACATTAGGAATGGACCCTGGTCTAAAGTAGTGCACTACATTATGAATGGACCCTGGTCTAAAGTAGTGAACTACATTAGGAAGGGACCCTGGTCTAAAGTAGTGAACTACATTAGGAATGGATCCTGGTCTAAAGTAGTGCACTACATTAGGAATGGATCCTGGTCTAAAGTAGTGCACTACATTAGGAATGGACCCTGGTCTAAAGTAGTGCACTACATTATGAATGGACCTTGGTCTAAAGTAGTGCACTACATTAGGAATGGACCCTGGTCTAAAGTAGTGCACTACATTAGGAATGGATCCTGGTCTAAAGTAGTGCACTACATTAGGAATGGACCCTGGTCTAAATTAGTGCACTACATTAGGAATGGACCCTGGTCTAAAGTAGTGCACTACATTAGGAATGGATCCTGGTCTAAAGTAGTGCACTACATTAGGAATGGACCCTGGTCTAAAGTAGTGCACTACATTAGGAATGGACCCTGGTCTAAAGTAGTGCACTACATTAGGAATGGATCCTGGTCTAAAGTAGTGCACTACATTAGGAATGGACCCTGGTCTAAAGTAGTGCACTACATTAGGAATGGATCCTGGTCTAAAGTAGTGCACTACATTAGGAATGGACCCTGGTCTAAAGTAGTGCACTAAATTAGGAATGGACCCTGGTCTAAAGTAGTGCACTACATTAGGAATGGACCCTGGTCTAAAGTAGTGCACTACATTAGGAATGGATCCTGGTCTAAAGTAGTGCACTACATTAGGAATGGACCCTGGTCTAAAGTAGTGCACTACATTATGAATGGACCCTGGTCTAAAGTAGTGCACTACATTAGGAATGGACCCTGGTCTAAAGTAGTGTACTACATTAGGAATGGATCCTGGTCTAAAGTAGTGCACTACATTAGGAATGGACCCTGGTCTAAAGTAGTGCACTACATTAGGAATGGATCCTGGTCTAAAGTAGTGCACTACATTAGGAATGGATCCTGGTCTAAAGTAGTGCACTACATTAGGAACGGACCCTGGTCTAAAATAGTGCACTACATTAGGAATGGACCCTGGTCTAAAGTAGTGCACTACATTAGGAACGGACCCTGGTCTAAAGTAGTGCACTACATTAGGAATGGACCCTAGTCTAAAGTAGTGCACGACATTAGGAACGGACCCTGGTCTAAAGTAGTGCACTACATTAGGAATGGACCCTGGTCTAAAGTAGTGCACTACATTAGGAATGGACCCTGGTCTAAAGTAGTGCACTACATTAGGAATGGACCCTGGTCTAAAGTAGTGCACTACATTAGGAATGGACCCTGGTCTAAAGTAGTGCACTACATTAGGAATGGACCCTGGTCTAAAGTAGTGCACTACATTATGAATGGACCCTGGTCTAAAGTAGTGCACTACATTAGGAATGGACCCTGGTCTAAAGTAGTGCACTACATTAGGAATGGACCCTGGTCTAAAGTAGTGCACTACATTAGGAATGGACCCTGGTCTAAAGTAGTGCACTACATTAGGAATGGACCCTGGTCTAAAGTAGTGCACTACATTAGGAATGGACCCTGGTCTAAAGTAGGGCACTACATTAGGAATGGATCCTGGTCTAAAGTAGTGCACTACATTAGGAATGGACCCTGGTCTAAAGTAGTGCACTACATTAGGAATGGACCCTGGTCTAAAGTAGTGCACTACATTAGGAATGGACCCTGGTCTAAAGTAGTGCACTACGTTAGGAATGGACCCTGGTCTAAAGTAGTGCACTACATTAGGAACGGACCCTGGTCTAAAATAGTGCACTACATTATGAATGGACCCTGGTCTAAAGTAGGGCACTACATTAGGAACGGACCCTGGTCTAAAGTAGTGCACTACATTAGGAATGGACCCTGGTCTAAAGTAGTGCACTACATTAGGAATGGACCCTGGTCTAAAGTAGTGCACTACATTAGGAATGGACCCTGGTCTAAAATAGTGCACTACATTAGGAATAGACCCTGGTCTAAAGTAGTGCACTACATTAGGAATGGACCCTGGTCTAAAGTAGTGCACTACATTAGGAATGGACCCTGGTCTAAAGTAGTGCACTACATTATGAATGGACCCTGGTCTAAAGTAGGGCTCTACATTAGGAACGGGGTGCCATTTGTGATGAATCCACAAAGTCACATTTTTACTGTTCCTCACAGGTCATTGTGACCCTCTGGTGACCATTTTTCCTTTTAGTTGCAATGTTGATGGTGTGACATATTGAGTTAGCCAGGGTGCGATATGACTTTACACTTGCCCTTGCTGTGACATTGAGCTGTGCTGTGTACAGCGTGTCCCTCCCATCTCCCTGTTCCAGCAGGCATACAGCTCCTGGACTACATCCCAAATGGTACCCTATTTCTTACATAGTGCAATACTTTTGACCAAAACCCTATGGGATAACCTATGGGACTTGGGCAAAAGTAGTGCACTATATAATAGGTTACCATTCGGGACATAACCGTGCTTTCCAATGCTTCCCCCGCCATGCCCGCTAAAATATGTTAATTGAGTTAAGGGCTGTGTTTGGAGCACACTAACACTTCAACATGCTGTGTTGTGCTGTTCATCAGGATATTAAGATCTCACGTTTTAAAGGACTGTGTGATGAAAGGATTGTCTCCAACCGGCTCGAAGTTCGTAACAAAAAGGGAGACAAAGTGGGGATAAGGAATAACAAAATATATTTATTAACTTAAGTAAACTAAATACAATTATTAACAATGTTGTGTGTAGTCAGTAATCAGTAGTGTAAGTGGCTGTGTGCATAAATGTGATAATGAGGGGTGTTGAAAGGTGCCCAAGCAAGCAAACAAAACAGCCACAAAATTGCCACAACCAAACTCTATCAGTGTGTCTGCATGGAGAGAGTCTCCTCAATGAATGGGGAAGTGGTGTATTTATCCTGGGACACACCCGGGCCCAGGTGTGTCCCATGTCGCTGACGACCCTCCCAGCCCCGCCTGCTGACATCCTAATAAGGAAAACAAGAACAAAGAGAAAGAATACGGCAGACAGAGTGGGAGGGGCGTCACAGGATGATAACACACACGAAAGAAACATGAAGTAAAGAGTCTTACATTTTTTTTGCCATTATCGTCTCTAAATGTTGAAAGGTTAATGTTTGAAATCAAAAGCTAAAATGAATGAATAGATTTATTCAGGTGACATAGTGTATGGTTAGTTTGTATAGAAATCAATGCAGTCAGTGAATCTTTGAGGGAGATGCCGTATGGTAATTGCATGAGCCAAGACCTAAACGACTCCAAGCACAGTGACGTCATCCTTTAGGTTTTCATTGTGACATCAGGTGTTATAAGTATTGCACTTTACAAAGTAACTCGTCGTGATGACAACCATCAAACCATAAAGAACTTGACAGAACTTGAGAAATTGAGCTGAGTGTAGTTGTTTAAAAGAAAAACCTTATGAACAAAGTTTTTTCTTTATAACAAAACAATTTTCCACATGCTCGGGGCGTTGTTATCCTGATAATAATTATAAAGGAAAGGAGACAGAAAAGTAAACCTTTTGAAGTACGGAAAAGGAACAATATAGAAAAATATTATTTCAATATCTTGGTTCACTGGAAGGATGTGAGTTATCAGCAAGTCATCTTTGGGAAATATGAACGCATTGAAGTTATGAGACAAAAATACAAAAGACCTAAAAACAAAAATCTATCAAAGAGACGAGATTCATTTGTATATCAGGTGAAAAACAGAGTTTATCTAAAGCACCATGAATATCAGTGATACAGGATTGGGGAACATTAAAGACAGTATTAGCTCCTTTAAAGTCAACTATACTCTTAGGCAGTTAGCTCTTAGCAGCCCCCCCCCCCCCCCATAAATAAGTAAAAATAACTCACTTGCCTTTCGTGAACTAACACCCGGCATTTGACATTTTTTCCCCCTACTAGCTCTGACTTTGCTGATAGCTATTTTATTCAGGAAAAATGTACTTTACTATGCCTGAGATATGTGGTTGTACCATCTCGCTATCTTAAGATGGATCCACTAACTGTAAGTCTCTCTGGATAGTGTCTGCTAAAAGACTCAAATGTAAAGAGGGTTTGAACCGTTATAGTGGATTTCCACTCTGAGCTTCAGCACTGCTCCATGCTGAGAAGAGAAACACTGTTCTAGACTAGAGAACTTCATTTCCTCCCTGGACCATCTCAAATCTTAGCCCTCTACAATAATTACTAGACAGCTTAAACCGCTAGAGTTCCTCCCTAGGTTTCTTCCTAGAAAGTCCTTCCTTCTAGGGAGTTCTTCCTGGCCACTGTGTTTCTGCTTTGCTTACTCTTTAGGGTCTAGGCCGGGGAACTGCAAAGCACTTTGTGACAACTGCTGATATAAAAAGTTATGTGATTGATAGAATTTACACTATATCCCTGTATTTCTTCACAGCTTCTTCCTTTATTGAATAGGGCAGGGATTAGGGCAGGGATGAGGTTTTCATCCCAAATGGCACCCTATTCCCTGTATAGTGCACTACTTAGGGACCTAGTTCAAAAGTAGTGCACTATATAGGGATTAGGGTGCTCTTTGGGACAATGAAATGATCCCTGCTCCAGACAAGAACCTGAACTCATGCTAATCTCTGACACAGCAGGTTTTTGATGGCTCTGTAAAAACGAAACATCATTGCTTAAGGCAAGGTGACAGCAGGGATAATTATTATCCATAATTCATGTTAAATACCTAAATCCCAGAGGGACAGTGAATGGGGGAGGGGGTGTCCTTGCTTATTTCCAAACCCCCTCTAGTCTAACCTTCTCAGCTCTCAGGTGGTCAAGTGCAGAGAGCAATTGTAATTGATACAGAATGTGATATTTTCCAATGCATCCTTGTAATAAAAGAATCTGCACAAAGCATCCAGTTGGCTATTTACTGTAGATATACATAGTAGTAGAATAGTACTGTATGCGTGCAGTCCCAGTTCTGGCTCCGATAGAATATGCTGTCTGCCATTTATTTATTTTTTATAAAAGAATGACGTGTTGTCGTATGACGCCGTGGCAGAGGAAAGATGGAGACGGTTACATCTTTGAATGACGTGTTGTCGTATGACACCGTGGCAGAGGAAAGATGGAGACGGTTACATCTTTGAATGACGTGTTGTCGTATGACACCGTGGCAGAGGAAAGATGGAGACGGTTACATCTTTGAATGACGTGTTGTCGTATGACACCGTGGCAGAGGAAAAATGGAGACGGTTACATCTTTGAAAAATGGAGGCGGTTACATCTTTGAATGACGTGTTGTCGTATGACACCGTGGCAGAGGAAAGATGGAGACGGTTACATCTTTGAAAAATGGAGGCGGTTACATCTTTGAATGACGTGTTGTCGTATGACACCGTGGCAGAGGAAAGATGGAGACGGTTACATCTTTGAAAAATGGAGGCGGTTACATCTTTGAATGACGTGTTGTCGTATGACACCGTGGCAGAGGAAAAATGGAGACGGTTACATCTTTGAAAAATGGAGGCGGTTACATCTTTGAAAAATGGAGGCGGTTACATCTTTGAATGACGTGTTGTCGTATGACACCGTGGCAGAGGAAAGATGGAGACGGTTACATCTTTGAAAAATGGAGGCGGTTACATCTTTGAATGACGTGTTGTCGTATGACACCGTGGCAGAGGAAAGATGGAGACGGTTACATCTTTGAATGACGTGTTGTCGTATGACACCGTGGCAGAGGAAAGATGGAGACGGTTACATCTTTGAATGACGTGTTGTCGTATGACACCGTGGCAGAGGAAAGATGGAGACGGTTACATCTTTGAATGACGTGTTGTCGTATGACACCGTGGCAGAGGAAAGATGGAGACGGTTACATCTTTGAATGACGTGTTGTCGTATGACGCCGTGGCAGAGGAAAGATGGAGACGGTTACATCTTTCAATGACGTGTTGTCGTATGACGCCGTGGCAGAGGAAAGATGGAGACGGTTACATCTTTGAATGACGTGTTGTCGTATGACACCGTGGCAGAGGAAAGATGGAGACGGTTACATCTTTGAATGACGTGTTGTCGTATGACACCGTGGCAGAGGAAAGATGGAGACGGTTACATCTTTGAATGACGTGTTGTCGTATGACGCCGTGGCAGAGGAAAGATGGAGACGGTTACATCTTTGAATGACGTGTTGTCGTATGACGCCGTGGCAGAGGAAAGATGGAGACGGTTACATCTTTGAATGACGTGTTGTCGTATGACGCCGTGGCAGAGGAAAGATGGAGACGGTTACATCTTTGAATGACGTGTTGTCGTATGACACCGTGGCAGAGGAAAGATGGAGACGGTTACATCTTTGAATGACGTGTTGTCGTATGACACCGTGGCAGAGGAAAGATGGAGGGTTACATCTTTGAATGACGTGTTGTCGTATGACACCGTGGCAGAGGAAAGATGGAGACGGTTACATCTTTGAATGACGTGTTGTCGTATGACACCGTGGCAGAGGAAAGATGGAGACGGTTACATCTTTGAATGACGTGTTGTCGTATGACACCGTGGCAGAGGAAAGATGGAGGCGGTTACATCTTTGAATGACGTGTTGTCGTATGACACCGTGGCAGAGGAAAGATGGAGACGGTTACATCTTTGAATGACGTGTTGTCGTATGACACCGTGGCAGAGGAAAAATGGAGGCGGTTACATCTTTGAATGACGTGTTGTCGTATGACACCGTGGCAGAGGAAAGATGGAGGGTTACATCTTTGAATGACGTGTTGTCGTATGACACCGTGGCAGAGGAAAGATGGAGACGGTTACATCTTTGAATGACGTGTTGTCGTATGACGCCGTGGCAGAGGAAAGATGGAGACGGTTACATCTTTGAATGACGTGTTGTCGTATGATGCCGTGGCAGAGGAAAGATGGAGACGGTTACATCTTTGAATGACGTGTTGTCGTATGACGCCGTGGCAGAGGAAAGATGGAGACGGTTACATCTTTGAATGACGTGTTGTCGTATGACACCGTGGCAGAGGAAAGATGGAGACGGTTACATCTTTGAATGACGTGTTGTCGTATGACGCCGTGGCAGAGGAAAGATGGAGACGGTTACATCTTTGAATGATTCCAAAAGCATGACATGTTTGAGCACGTCTGTCATGGATAAACAATAGAATATAATTCATACATCCCTTTCTGTGATGCATATATACATTTGGAAATGTTCTGTAGACATACAATAGCTAAGCAAATTACATTTAGGATGTTGCATTGCAGTCAGATACATATTTGTGTGACTGTGACGTACATAAGACACAGTTTACCCTGCTGCCTGAGGCCCGGTGGTATGCAGATTAGGATAGTTAAAAGGCCACATAACCAGGGGGCAGAATAAGGGCTGGTAAATGTTGATTAAACTGTACAACTCCCACCAAATTTACGAGGACTAATATTTTAACTTTATTACCTTATAGAATTTGTACAGGCCTTTATCTAGTTACAGGGCCGGTTGTCTTAAGACAGAGTAGAGCACGTAGGCTTGTGAATCAGACGGTAATTGATGTCTCTTTTTACCTTGACATTTTGGCCACCTCATTTTAATGCTGATTGAAATGACCCTCGTTGTCAGTTTCTCCCTTTTCACTTTGTGTCATTCTGGAACCGTGAGGCCTAATGTAGATCTGGATGGATGAGGAGTACCTTTTCAACTACTTACATCTCTTGTTGGACATTAGTGAAATTATCATATTACCTTATCCACTAGATATAAATCTATACATGTACATTTGAGGTGTTATACATTTAGGAATAACTATAAGGACCATAATCAACTGATTCAAATATATCAGAAAGACAAATATAGCTCTTAATGTCAAGCTCTATTTCATCATACCTCCACATTAATGTGTATCCACAATATTAACCTTGGATCCATATTAACCTTGGATCCATATTAACGTATCCACAATAACGTATCCACAATACAACTTGAATGTTCATGAAGCGTGGAGAATGCAGAATGTCTGTGGTGGAGCATTGTGTGAGCCTGAACTCATAAGTCAGAGAATGAGATTTCATACAACAATCTAATTGTATCAGTATCCAGGAGGGATTAGAGCATTCCTCCCAGGGCCCCATGCTAGTTGATTGTGTGTGCATAACTAGAGGTTCCATTAGCAAGATGTAGAGTCAGCAAACACTCCTGTCGTCCTCCACAGACTCTCCCATCCAAAACACAGCAGTCACAGTCAGAGAGAGATAAAGAGCATTATAAATGAACTGATCTGATTCTCTAATGCCTAATGTTATTCTGTAAATATGTTTGCTATTGTTAACATAATCTATTATTCACTTATTTGGTCATATGAAAAATAATATATACTTTTTTTTACTTTTTTTCAATGTTTATTTATGGTGAAATTTGAAATCAAGTCCTCTGTTAATGAGATCTGCAAGAATGTAGAAATGTATGTGGGTTTAAACTAACCAGAATGGCAGAAACACACCATATTTGTTCTTTATTTACATGACACTTTTAACAATAGTCTCCTATAACATTCTATTTTACATGTCTTTCCTTTAGGAATTCCCTGGGTTCTGTTGTAAGACTCCAAGTCACAGGCACTTCAGAAGGGAGGCAATCCAACGGTTTGAATTCAAATAAAGGGAATTGCAATGAATATCAATCAGACTATGAATAAGTTCACAATACACCAAGATATTAAGGTTAAAGAACGGGGGAGAAAAAAAAGGTGACGATAATTTGCAAACTGATACATTTTCTGCAGTCTAGATAAACAGGACCAGGAAAGGCCTATTACAGATTAAATTGAGAAGATGAACATTTCTTCCAGGAGCACCCTTGTAAAATAATCGTGTGTTCCAATACATGAAATTATTCTAGGAGCATCATTGCAGTCACCATACCCGTTCCTGGTTCAGTGGGTTATATTTTTGTCTGGATAGGGCTTCCAGGGACATCCTGGGGCCTAGGATGTACTTTACCCAGGTCTGGATAATGGTACGTACCACCCTGACAACAATAACACATAGTTAGCAGTTAATATATATTTAAAATGTGATATTAAGTGCTATGATGAGGTTCATCAATGTAAGGATAAGCAACATTTAACTAGCATCGTACATATTGCCCATTCACGTTATACTAAACATCTCTACATGGGCAAATCCCAATATGTTGGATGATGAAATTACCTCGTAAAATAATCTTATTAGCAATAATATAATGACTAAAGCTTTTCCCCTGCATGCCATCATGATTATACAGTATTTACCCTCTGGCTAATTGCAAATGAAGTGCTCTGACAACATTACAGTGAACTTTGCATTTTACTCAATGATGACTTAGAAATAAAATGGTCGACCTTGTGCTTGGGGAAAAATACACATTCGCCGCCTGGAGAGTAAAAACTTAAGATAAGAGTTTAGTTTATTATTGTTGTGGTACGTTGTCATAAAAGTCAGGGAAAACGGCAGATTTTAGAGTCCCTTGGCAGATTTAGCTTGCTTTTAAGAGATATTCATGTTTTTTTTATTCAATCACAAGATGGAAGAAATTGTGCAGCAACTGTACATGGGAAATATTGTATTACCAGTAGTTTCATTTGATTTGACCATTGATAGTGTAGTAATATACTAGTTGGTGTCATATCATGGTGACTTTATACCTCATTGATTCAAGCTCAATGAGTCCCTCCTATGTCTGTTAAAAGCCAGGACCAAAACCAAGTCCTGCAGATTGAAAATGTCATATTTACTAAATCCCCCAGCATTACTGTCAATCCGGTAATTGATTTGAGATTGGTCTCCATTTCATTTGTTATTGTCCTTGACACTGGGTATATGGTAGTGGGCATTAATTGTGATGCTTACTGGCTCCCAATTCTGTGCATCTGTCTGTTATGATAATACGTCAACAAATCTTTCAACTGTTGTTACACATTGAGATTGAAGTGATTCATTATAATATTGTTGCTATTCACTCTGGTCCCTTCAGTGATTCATTATAATATTGTTGCTATTCCCCTCTGGGCCCTTCATTGATTCATTATATAATATTGTTGCTATTCATCTGGGCCCTTCATTGATTCATTTTATAATATTGTTGCTATTCATCTGGGCCCTTCATTGATTCATGATATAACATTGTTGCTATTCACTCTGGGCCCTTCAGTGATTCATTATATAATATTGTTGATTTTCACTCTAGGCCCTTCAGTGATTCATTATAATATTGTTGCTATTCACTCTGGGCCCTTCAGTGATTCATTATATAATATTGTTGCTATTCACTCTGGGCCCTTCAGTGATTCATTATATAATATTGTTGCTATTCCCCTCTGGGCCCTTCAGTGATTCATTATATAATATTGTTGCTATTCACTCTGGGCCCTTCAGTGATTCATTATAATATTGTTGCTATTCACTCTGGGCCCTTCAGTGATTCATTATATAATATTGTTGCTATTCACTCTGGGCCCTTCAGTGATTCATTATATAATATTGTTGCTATTCCCCTCTGGACCCTTCATTGATTCATTATAATATTGTTGATTTTCACTCTGGGCCCTTCATTGATTCATTATAATATTGTTGCTATTCACTCTGGGCCCTTCACTGATTCATTATAATATTGTTGCTATTCACTCTGGGCCCTTCATTGATTCATTATAATATTGTTGATTTTCACTCTGGGCCCTTCAGTGATTCATTATAATATTGTTGCTATTCATCTGGGCCCTTCAGTGATTCATTATAATATTGTTGTTATTCACTCTGGGCCCTTCAGTCATTCATTATAATATTGTTAATTTTCACTCTGGGCCCTTCAGTGATTCATTATAATATTGTTGCTATTCATCTGGGCCCTTCAGTGATTCATTATAATATTGTTGTTATTCACTCTGGGCCCTTCATTGATTCATTATAATATTGTTAATTTTCACTCTGGGCCCTTCAGTGATTCATTATAATATTGTTGCTATTCATCTGGGCCCTTCAGTGATTCATTATAATATTGTTGCTATTCACTCTGGGCCCTTCAGTGATTCATTATAATATTGTTACTATTCACTCTGGGCCCTTCAGTGATTCATTATATAATATTGTTGCTATTCCCCTCTGGGCCCTTCAGTGATTCATTATATAATATTGTTGCTATTCACTCTGGGCCCTTCAGTGATTCATTATATAATATTGTTGCTATTCACTCTGGGCCCTTCAGTGATTCATTATATTATTGTTGCTATTCATCTGGGCCCTTCAGTGATTCATTATAATATTGTTGTTATTCACTCTGGGCCCTTCAGTCATTCATTATAATATTGTTGCTATTCACTCTGGGCCCTTCGTTAACCTGGTACTTTGTCTGAAATGGCTCCATAATGGCTCCATAATAAAGGGTTACCTAACAAATCCCTTTGCCACGTGTAGAGGACATTTGATCCATCTTCTTGTATTACTCTATTGGAAACACATCTAACATTTGTATGAACTGCTGGACTGCAACAGAGCTATTGTACAAGGCATACACTATGATGGAACATGTTTTATGATATGGAAGGATGATGATAGTGGGAGGCATGTGGATAAATGTTTGTTTTACTCTGTTATATATTCTCATGAAGACACACGAAGGTCAATATCTCTCTTTCTAATGAAGATCCCCAATGCTATGGGAATTAGAAAGATGGCCTGTGTTAGAAGCAAAAGGGCAACTCGTTAATCTAGGACCTTACCGGGAGGGAAAACAGCGTTCAAAATGGCACCCTATTCCCTACATTGTATGAAATGGCACCCTATTCCCTATGGGCCCTGGTCAAAAGTAGACCTCTATATAGGGAATAGGGTGCTATTTGGGACGGAGATAACTATATTGGAAAAATATAATGTCTTTCACAATGCCTCAAAATAGAATCCTATTTCCTGGCCTCTGGCAGGGCAGGGAAAGGAGGGGCAGGTGTGCTGCATATCATGTTTTTACAGTATTTATAGGTCATTTAAGAGGGAGACTTTTATCTCTTGTAATATTGTAGTGAAAACTATTTTATTGAAACATATGACATTACTCTTTCTGTGTGATAGCTCAAAAATATTGTGTCGTGTTGTGTTCAATTTGAACATCAATTGCATTTTCTGTTTAGTTTGCATGTTGTTGTCGGAATTTACTAGGTGACGAATGGAAGAAGACTGTCCTGGAGGGGGACTGGATGGGGACTGGAGGGGTGGTGGAGGGAGACTAGATGGGGACTGGAGGGGTGGTGGAGGGGGACTGGATGGGGACTGGAGGGGTGGTGGAGGGGGACTGGATGGGGACTGGAGGGGTGGTGGAGGGGGACTGGATGGGGACTGGATGGGGACTGGAGGGGAGGTGGAGGGGAACTGGATGGGGACTGGAGTGGGACTGGAGTGGACTGTACAGCACACAAAACAAGTCCTAAATGGCACCCTATTCCCTTATAGGGCCCTACTGCCTATAGGGCTATGGTCAAAAGTAGTGCACTATGTAAGGAATAAGGTGCCATTTGGGATGCATCCCTTGAGACTAATAAACATGAACAAGGCCTAACCCGAAACCCCCTTCACACACTGGCCCTCTTCTACTGGATCTGGGGGTCATGGATCGGCCTCCAGCCATCGGACGACCCACAAACAGGATGTCATTACAACCACTTCTGGTTGTCAGCTGGTTGGATTGACGTCATATTAACCAGCTTCGCCAGCTGCTAACAATCATACTTAACCCTTGAGTGAACACGGATGATTCAGTTGATAAATTTTCTTGGAACGGTACATTGTTGAATTTCTCATTAAATATGAAAATTATTTCGCTTTGAAGAGACACACATAATGTCATGGCATTTTACTTCCGGAGAACTTTGTAGTACACTATTGTTAATTGCAAACCACAGAAATTGTGAACTTGGTCTTGCCCTTTTATAAGGACACAGACAGACTATTAATTATCTATAATTTTATGATGTAATAATCATCCAGGATTTAAATACCATGAAGGTTAGATTCAAATGTGTAATTTTCTTGCCAAAGCGTGAAACCATGACTGCGTCTGAAATGGCACCCTATTCCCTTTAAAGTGCATTCACCAGAGCCCTATTGGCCCTGGTCAAAACAGGTAAGTGCACTATAGGGAAAGGGGTGTATCAGGGCGGTGGTGCCTCTATTAAGTGAAATACGGTAATCATGTGATTTGGAGCTGTGAGTTTATTGGTACCATTTGAATGAATTGTTTGTGTGCTCTGATAGCTGCAGGTATGACTGGAGAATGCACCTCCGCCTGTTTCCTACAAAATTCTGATGAGAGAATGGAAAGACGGGGAGAATCTCAAATGGTTTTACTCTGCGCCTCGTGTCCTCTCATCTCCTCCTTTTGAAAAAGGTCACAGGTAATCAATGATAGGAGTCTAGGAGTGTGCTTGAATGAAATGAGACTTTCCTTCTCAACTAGCTCGTCATCGGGCATATGACATTTACAGAGAAGGAATCCCATAATACATGTGTAAAGTGGTCACAATACATGCAGCTAGTTGTGCTAGACATGTCATAGACAACAGGATAAGTAGTGTATCATTTTTAAATGTGTGCATGCTTTTTTCCTCTGATTAAACAACAGCTGATTCAAAGGGGGTGTGGCAAATTTCCAAACTCTTCTGTGGAGGATATGAGGACAGTGCACTTCAGTATCCTTCACAGATGGAGGTAATAGAGGAGGGGAGCAAACTCCCCTGTTCGCCTACTAACGAATTTACACTCTTCTTGAACACTTGGACACTTATCGGTTTCCAGGTCACGGAGGAGAGGAGGACAGACTTTTCCCCAATTGAGAACCTACCCTTGATTCCTCGCATCCTCACTCCTCACCTCCTCCTCAAATCCCATTGGATGAAAAAGTCAGGGTTCCCTTCCCTATGACCTTCTCATCCAATGGATTTTGAGAAGGAGGTGAGGAGACAGGATGTGAGGAAACCAAGAATTGAAATCGAGATTCTCCCAGAGACAGATGCTGTTTATTCAAATCAGCTTGTTTGGTGGCTGTGTGGACTAGGGTACGGCTTTTTTTGGTGGCTGAGTGGACTAGGGTACGGCTTGTTTGGTGGCTGTGTGAACTAAGATACGGCTTGTTTGGTGGCTGTGTGGACTAGGAGACGGCTTGTTTGGTGGCTGAGTGGACTAGGGTACGGCTTGTTTGGTGGCTGTGTGAACTAAGATACGGCCTGTTTGGTGGCTGTGTGAACTAAGATACGGCTTGTTTGGTGGCTGTGTGGACTAGGATATGGCTTGTTTGGTGGCTGTGTGGACTAGGAGACGGCTTGTTTGGTGGCTGTGTGGACTAGGGTATGGCTTGTTTGGTGGCTGTGTGGACTAGGGTACGGCTTGTTTGGTGGCTGTGTGAACTAAGATACGGCTTGTTTGGTGGCTGTGTGGACTAGGGTACGGCTTGTTTGGTGGCTGTGTGAACTAAGATACGGCTTGTTTGGTGGCTGTGTGGACTAGGATACGGCTTGTTTGGTGGACTAGGAGACGGCTTGTTTGGTGGCTGTGTGGACTAGGAGACAGCTTGTTTGGTGGCTGTGTGGACTAGGAGACAGCTTGTTTGGTGGCTGTGTGGACTACGAGATGGCTTGTTTGGTGGCTGGGTGGACTACGAGACGGCTTGTTTGGTGGCTGTGTGGACTAGGGTATGGCTTGTTTGGTGGCTGTGTGGACTAGGAGACGGCTGGTTTGGTGGCTGTGTGGACTAGGGTACGGCTTGTTTGGTGGACTAGGAGACGGCTTGTTTGGTGGCTGTGTGGACTACGAGACGGCTTGTTTGGTGGCTGTGTGGACTAGGGTATGGCTTGTTTGGTGGCTGTGTGGACTAGGAGACGGCTGGTTTGGTGGCTGTGTGGACTAGGGTACGGCTTGTTTGGTGGCTGGGTGGACTACGAGACGGCTTGTTTGGTGGCTGTGTGGACTAGGGTATGGCTTGTTTGGTGGCTGTGTGGACTAGGAGACGGCTGGTTTGGTGGCTGTGTGGACTAGGGTACGGCTGGTTTGGTGGCTGTGTGGACTAGGGTACGGCTGGTTTGGTGGTTGTGTGGAGTAGACTAGGAGACGGCTGGTTTGGTGGCTGTGTGGACTAGGAGACGGCTGGTTTGGTGGTTGTGTGGAGTAGACTAGGAGACGGCTGGTTTGGAGGCTGTGTGGAGCGGACTAGGAGACGGCTGGTTTGGTGGCTGTGTGGAGCGGACTAGGAGACGGCTGGTTTGGTGGCTGTGTGGAGCGGACTAGGAGACGGCTGGTTTGGTGGCTGTGTGGAGCGGACTAGGAGACGGCTGGTTTGGTGGCTGTGTGGACTAGGAGACGGCTGGTTTGGTGGTTGTGTGGAGCGGACTAGGAGACGGCTGGTTAGGTGGCTGTGTGGACTAGGAGACGGCTGGTTTGGTGGTTGTGTGGAGTGGACTAGGAGACGGCTGGTTAGGTGGCTGTGTGGACTAGGAGACGGCTGGTTTGGTGGTTGTGTGGACTAGGAGACGGCTGGTTTGGTGGTTGTGTGGATTAGACTAGGAGACGGCTGGTTTGGTGGCTGTGTGGAGCAGACTAGGAGACGGCTGGTTTGGTGGCTGTGTGGAGCGGACTAGGAGACGGCTGGTTTGGTGGCTGTGTGGACTAGGAGACGGCTGGTTTGGTGGTTGTGTGGAGTAGACTAGGAGACGGCTGGTTTGGTGGCTGTGTGGACTAGGAGACGGCTGGTTAGGTGGCTGTGTGGAGCGGACTAGGAGACGGCTGGTTTGGTGGCTGTGTGGACTAGGAGACGGCTGGTTTGGTGGTTGTGTGGAGCGGACTAGGAGACGGCTGGTTTGGTGGCTGTGTGGAGCGGACTAGGAGACGGCTGGTTTGGTGGTTGTGTGGAGTAGACTAGGAGACGGCTGGTTTGGTGGCTGTGTGGAGCAGACTAGGAGACGGCTGGTTTGGTGGCTGTGTGGAGCGGACTAGGAGACGGCTGGTTAGGTGGCTGTGTGGAGCGGACTAGGAGACGGCTGGTTAGGTGGCTGTGTGGACTAGGACACGGCTGGTTTGGTGGCTGTGTGGAGCGGACTAGGAGACGGCTGGTTAGGTGGCTGTGTGGACTAGGAGACGGCTGGTTTGGTGGCTGTGTGGAGTGGACTAGGAGACGGCTGGTTTGGTGGTTGTGTGGAGTAGACTAGGGTACGGCTGGTTAGGTGGCTGTGTGGAGCGGACTAGGAGACGGCTGGTTTGGTGGCTGTGTGGAGCGGACTAGGAGACGGCTGGTTTGGTGGTTGTGTGGAGTAGACTAGGAGACGGCTGGTTTGGTGGCTGTGTGGAGTGGACTAGGAGACGGCTGGTTTGGTGGTTGTGTGGAGTGGACTAGGAGACGGCTGGTTTGGTGGCTGTGTGGAGCGGACTAGGAGACGGCTGGTTTGGTGGCTGTGTGGAGTGGACTAGGAGACGGCTGGTTTGGTGGTTGTGTGGAGTAGACTAGGAGACGGCTGGTTTGGTGGCTGTGTGGAGCGGACTAGGAGACAGCCAGTAAAGGTAATCCTTGTGTTTTTATTGTGGCCTGGTTATTTATTACTAGCCCATTCATACACACTAACTACCTTTTAGCGTCTATTCATGAAGGATTCTTTTGTTAAGAGCCCCGATGCTCGTTCTGAACACAGCTTGCCGTACGGTTTTGGAATCATAAGAAACGTATCTTTCATATCAGAGAGAAATAATAATCATTAAAAAATGCTGAATTACTGCACATCTTTATAGCGTTAGGGCTAGTGTTCCCACACGGCCATATCTCCATGTTACAGCACTTGTTTACGGAAGACAAACGGAAGATAGAGGCGGCCACCTGTGCTAATTAGCTATCTAGTGTGCTCAAACACCTGTGTGTAAGTGTAACTAGGGAGGAAGTGTAGTTTGTTGGCTGGAGACACAGCCGTATGGATCTGTGCAAACCTGCTACAGTAAGTATACCTTGTTTATTTGAAAGCTTATTTCTCGCTCATATGACATTTAAATTCCATATGTTTCGAAAGCAATGATTTGTTGATGTTTCTAAGCGTTTAAACAGAGTGTTGGGATTGTACTTCACATGGTTCCACCGGTAAGCGATGCTTATAGCCGAGATCCCTTGGGATGAGGCAGAATGCCTTATTTAATGCTGTCGGTTCTTGAGAGCAAATGTATTACGTGAAGAACCACACAGAGAATAGTGCCATTTTTGGACAAACACACGTGAGTTTCCATGTTTCAGGATTTATTACAGAATAAATATATGTATTGATCATAGACATAGTGTATTTATTTCATACATGATGCTTTATTTAAACCTAGATTAGCTGACATTTCAGCACGGTCCTTCAAGGTTACCATGGCAAAGAAATACACTAGTCCCCATACTGCATCACAGAACTGTGTGTACCAAATGGCACCATGTTCCCTATGTAGTGCACTGCTTTACCATAGTGCATTACTTTCGACCAGAGCCCTGCATGTGTACGGCAAGGGTAGGCAACCCTATTCCTGGAGGGCCGCTAGTTGTTCCAACTAGGCACCACATCTGACCATCTGAGCTAATTGATCAGTTCAGTGATGGCCTAAATTCAACACACTTGGTCTTCCAGGTCGGTTAAATAAAACATCTGAAGTGTAAACAGCACTCCAGGACCAGGGTTGCCTACCCCTGATGAAGGGAATAGGGTGCCATTTGCGAAGCATCCTGTGTAATAACAAAGTTGAAAACTTGTTTCCTTTCACAGATAGTTTTTAAAGATGATCTGGGCCTGGGTTGATCTAAGGCATGACCTTCTCATCCACTGTGTTCAAACACCACTGGAAGGTAAAAGCATGATTGTTTCTGACAGACCAACCAGTCTGACCTTTATAGGTCTTGACCCTGGCTGGATTGGGTTGTGTTGTTTTGTTTGGGCTATGTCTGATCTGATGAATGACAATGTTGATAGATTCACTATTAATTTAATTTAATAGATATTGCTATATTAAATTTACCAATATTTTGGTTTTATCATAAATGCTTGGATATTTATGAGATCATATTTTTGCATGAATCTCCTTGCCGATATTGCTGAAAATATATTATATTGTTTGCAAAACTGTAATGCGCTCAATATCTACTCCTGTGTCTTATTTGAATCAGTATAATTTCCTATCGCCAATTTTGCTTTTAGGCTCTCTCATATCCATTACTTTGTTATTCCGATATTCTCATCATGGGCTCAGAGAAACACCTGCTGCTCTAGCCCTGATAGCTCTCTAAGCGTCAGGTTTCCGTAGCAACAGGTCCTTCACCGAGGCTTCCGGTGTTGTCTCACATGTCCAAAGAAAACCTTGTAGCTATCCTTTTTAAATTGGAAACATAAGACTCCATGTACTTTTGCAACTAACCAACATTCGAAGTGTGCTGCAACATGTTCAACTGAGGGTGAGCATACACGTATGTGATAATTCTATATTGAACGACGCGCGAAACTAAATTGGTGAGGCAGGGAGCTCGAACATAGAGGCGCCAGCAGCAGATGGCCCTGTGTGTAGTCAGATTATATCCTAGTTAAACCCAGGGCCTTGAGCATTTCTAGAGCGGGGGCAGACGTGGTGGCTGTTGCTGAAATAGTCTACGGTTACTTTGTGTACATTATAATTGCGAATAAATTAATGCATGTAGCCAGGCCGTGCCGTAATTGCCTCCACTCGCCATAGGCTATAGTTGGTGATTGGAGAATAGCAATTATGTCCTCCTTGTGCGAACGGAGACGACGTCGTAGCTGAATAAAAATGTATTGGCTACCAAATTCATCTTATGAGTGGTAAAATAGAATGTGTTATTAACTGTAGAAAACAAACGCATTCTTGACATTGTCTAGTCTACAGAATGTGAGCGCCTGTGACACATAATAGTGTAACGACCCTGGGTTTTTAAGCGCGGAAATCGACTTTGCCGCACGAGCATGCTTTTGCGGCACAGTCGATAGCGCGCCGGACCTCGGGCTAGAAGGTCGAGGGTTCGAGACCTGCCTCCCGCTGTTTCATTACAATATTCTCCACCGTCTATTCTAGATTCTAGAGACGATGGTACTATACACCGTTGGCACTTGACATTTATCACCAGAGAACACACCAGTATCATCATGTCGGCAATAATTCGATCATCAGGCCCATGTATGAACTGTGTGAATGACACATGCCATGGACAAGGTTGGTCTTTGAGTCCTACGTTTTCATAGAGGGATGCCACAAGGAAATCATGTCAAGTAGAGGTACAGGTTCCTGGATGTGGAACTTGCACTTCTTATTAATAGCCTACACACGTAGCATACAGTATGGTCTCATACACTGTAATTAAAGCAGTCAATTAGAGGTATAAACGATAGAATGAAAGCCTGTAATAAGTCAATGCTTTTGGGTGGTTTAAGAAATAATCATCAGGATTTATGGGCGTTCCAGATAATTGGATTGATCCGGGAGATCAATAGTGAAATGATATAAATGCATCCCAAATTCTATTCCCTATGTAGTGCACTATTAACCAGAGCCCTATGGGATACCCAATGCATGCTAGTCAAAAGTAGTGCACTATAAAGGGAATAGGGAGCCATTTGGGACAGAAGCCAAATACATGTCTATTTAACAGCTTCTTCATCATATTCCTCAGTGCTCTGTATTAACCTGCAACCTTTCTGTTGGAAATGGAGGGAGGAGAGGGAGAGAACGTGCAGGGGGCCTTTGAGTGTACAGTGTGTGTGCCTGTGTGAATCCATAGGCCTATAACATACTTGCAAATCAAGGTAATTTATTTTGCTGATCCTTAGTGAGACTCTTCCTTGCTTTTCATACGTGAGAAATGCAACTGTCAGCAAACCGACAAGTCAATAAGTGTTTTGATGTCAGTGTTCAGAGAGACACTTCCTCCTCAACACGTGATATATGTGATCGGGAGCTTGCCAGTGGGAAATGCAAGGTTGTATTACTATTACTGACGGACCTTATATCTAACAAAACAAAACAGCTGGTTGATTTGTCAGACAGTTATTTGGTTTGGCTTCTTTGGCTGGCTGACTGACTGACTGGCTGACTGGATGGAGTGTGACCACTGACTGACTATAGTCGGACTAAACCAGGCATCACGTCTCATTCCTGGAAAAAGGTTTGTTGTGACTCCTTTGCCCAGAGGGGGCAGCTCATCAGACCTGAGACATCTTGTCCCCAGGGCTGCAGCATTCCTCATCCTTTTTTCTACATGTTTTAATTGCTTCCTGGCTACACAAATACAGGATGAATTGTGATTGATCTACATTCCATTATTGATAAGCTTCAGGTTTACAACTCTCCCTGATTTCCACTCTCCCTACACAGCTCTTGACTACTAATCAGATGTGTGGGATTGTTGGTGATAATTAGTAGGCCTACATTATTTCATTGTTTCATTTTCTCTTAGGCTGGCGTGTGACCTCTATGACTGACTGTAGTCGGACTAAACCAGGTATCACGTCTCATTCTTGGAAAACGGTTTGTTGTGACTCCTTTGCCCAGAGGGGGCAGCTCATCAGACCTGAGCGAGATCTTGTCCCCAGGCAAGAAAGCTACAGACTTCTTTCTTTCTTTGAATTCACTTTTTCCTCTATTTAGCGTGGAAAACAAAGTATCTTTGGAAAATAATTTTCAGGATGGTAAAACATTAGTGTTAACTTAAATGACTAAAACCAGATGGAGCAATATATTTTTAAATAAGATAATCTTTGACAACTAATCGAAATAAAAACTAGGCAGGGAGAATCTGAAATGTAAAACATGTCATGTCATAGGGTTCCTATTGATGTGTTATGTTTGAGTCACTCAGCATAAGAACAAGGCACAAGCCATGACAAAATGTGTAGAATTGCAGGAAATGTTCTTTCAAACTGAAAATTCTTTCAGCCCTGTGGCGGAATGTGTAGAATTACAGGACTTTAGCTTTGAAACTGACATTTTTCTCTCAGCCCCATGACAAATGTGTAGAATTGCATGAAAATTGCTTTCAAACTTAAACATGTTCTCTCTGCCTCATGGCAAAATGTGTAGAATTGCAGGAAATTAGCTAACTTTTCCACCGTTGGGTAAACACTGGAATTGCTTATTTTTCCTGAATTTGTTTACCATTGACATGGCATTTATCCACAATATAGCCTAGCCTGCATTTTGACGACCAATCAAATGTTTGGGATTCATTTTTTGGCCTATTTCATTGGTTTATTTTTTTCTGTGGTACACCAGTGGAGGGATTCCAGGTGAGAAAAAAACCAGTCATAATATTGACCTACAGTATTAGCTTGCTACATGTTTTACATTCTCCCCCCATGTTTTAACTAATGTTAAGCCTCAATATTTTGTGGTGTACATTTTTTCTCACTTCCATTGGATCACAGCTTACATCATGTCTCGTCCTCAGCATCTGGAAGATATTCTCATGTCTAAACCCTTTGGAAGAACTGATACAGGCAATTCTATTTCCATGTGATAAATTAGCACAAGCAAGTGTCTCTTGCGAGCGAGGGATGGAGAAAGAGAAATGGTATTGCAAGGAAAGACAATAAGGAATAGGAGAGAGGGAGAGGGAGAGATTTACCAATACTGTGTTATTGATCCGTTGGCCTCAGCACACGTGTGATTGTCATCCTATTATCCATGCTGAGCCAAGCTGACCCCGAGCACGACAGGAGTGTCTCTGTGAGACCATTAGATGCCCCCCTCCCTCCCTCAGCCTCTCCTCATTACTCCTCTCTCCCATGAGTCAGCCAATGTCATCCTGATTAGAGCTGGGTGATATGGACACTAAATACATATTGTGAGAAATGTAACTATTTTGCTGGATAACAATAAATACAACAAGAAGAAGAACAATGTAATGGAGAGTTACTTTACATTAGTGACGGGGCTCTACACACGTTGTTTTCCAGTGCCAACTAAGAAAACTGAGATGGAGATTAAAAAATGAAGCTAACAAATCCAGGGAATATATGATTGATATGTTGATGTGCAACATGTAAAAATAGGATCCAGGGGCCTCGTACACTACATGAGTATGTGGACAGCTGCTCATCGAACATCTCATTCCAAAATCATGGGCATTAATATGGAGTTGGTCCCCCTTTTGCTGCTATAACAGCCTCCACTCTTCTGGGAAGGCTTTCCACTAGATGTTGGAACATTGCTGCGGTGACTTGCTTCCATTCAGCCACAAGCATTAGTGAGGTTGGGCACTGATGTTGTGCGATTAGGCCTGGCTCGCATTCGGCGTTCCAATTCATCCCAAAGGTGTTTGATGGGGTTGAGGTCAGCTCTGCAGACTAGTCAAGTTCTTCCACACTGATCTCGACAAACCATGTCTGTATGGACCTGGCTTTGTGCATGGGGGCGTTGCCATGCTAAAACAGGAAGAGCCATCCCCAAACTGTTGCCACAAATTTAGAAGCACAGAATCGTCTAGAATGTAATTGTAGTATGCTGTAGTGTTAAGATTTCCCTTCACAGGAACTAAGAGGACTAGCCCAAACCATCAAAAACAGCCCCGGACCATTATTCCTCCTCCACCAAACTTTACAGTGACAATATGTATCCGCCAAACCCCGATTCGTCTGTCAACTGCCAGATGGTGAAGTGTGATTCATCACTCCAGATAACTAGTTTCCACTGCACCAGAATCCAATGGTGGCGAGCTTTACACCACTCCAGCCGACGTTTGGTATTGCGCATGGTGATCTTCGGCTTGTGTGTGGCTGCTCAGCCATGTAAACCCATTTCATGAAACTCCCGACGAACAGTTATTGTGCTGACGTTGCTTCCAGAGACAGTTTGGAACTCGGTAGTGAATGTTGCAACCAAGGACAATGGTTTTTACATGCTACACGCTTCAGTGGTCTCGTTTGGTGAGCTTGGTTGGCCTACCACTTTGCAGCTGAGCTGTTGTTGCTCCTAGACGTTTCCACTTCACAATAACAGCACTTCTAGTTGACCGGGTTGAGCTCTAGCAGGGCTGACATTTTATGAGCTGACTTGTTTGAAAGCTCTTCAGTAAGGTCGTTCTACTGCCAGTGTTTGTCTATGGAGATTGCATGGCGGTGTGCTCGATTTTATACACCTGTCAGCAACGGTGTTGGCTGAAATAGCCAACTCCACTAATTTCAAGGGGTGTCCACATACTTTTGTGTGTGTGTGTATATATATATAATGTATGTATGTATGTGTATATATATGTGTATTTATATGTATATGTATATGTGTATCAATCATGCGTAGGCACACATCTGTGCGTAAACCATGCGTGGGATAATTTCCACGCAATATGAACATTTGCTTGAGAGTGTGTAAATTTATGCATTGCCATGACTATGCCAGTGTTTCCACACGTGCCAAGTGGTTGAATGAGGGAACTGCTCGTCAAGTGTAGAACGGGGTAAATATGTTGACGTGTGATTGAGACAAGGCCTAACAAATGTTTTGATGTAATTGTATTTCCGTTGTGAATTCATGCAACATATCTTGACAGGCTTTATATAATTTGACCACATCAGTGCATTTGTTATGATAATAATCCATATAAAGTACAGTCATTGTTAAGTTAAAGGTACGTGTGAAAGTGAAACCATTGTTTAAATACTATACAAGTCTGAGATAATGGGCAATCGAAAAAGATGGCTGATCTTGCTCTGTTGGAAGATTTGGCAAACGCTGCATTTTGCAGAGAGCGCATTTTTAGAGACGGGTGGGACTTTTTTTTGCAGAAGGTACAGATTGGTTCATCAGATAAAATTTCCCAAAACCAATCTTAAGAATCTTTGCGAGGATTTAAGACCTACTTTAGAAAGGCTAACACATGTCATTTCGGTGCACATCAAAGTGCTATCCACCCTCTGGTTTTTGGCAACGGGCGCTTTTCAGCTGGAGCTTGCTGATCGGCATCTCACATCCCTCGATGTGCCAATGTTTTATGTTTTGGATGCATTCATCAGCAAAACGAACTGATACACCATCAGGGAAAGCCTAGTCAGTTGTACAACTGAATGCATTCAACTGTACTGTGTCTTCCCTCCGCATTTACCCCAACCCCTCTGAATCAGAGAGGTGCGGGGGGGGCTGCCTTAATTGACATTCACGGCCGTTTGTGACACAGCCAGGAATTGAACCAGGGTCTGTAGTGACACCTCTAGCACTGAGATGCAATGCCTTAGACCGCTGTGCCACTCGGGAGCCCTTTACATGTTGCGTTTTATATTTTTGCTCTGTATATATTTTCCATTGATAAGGCAACTTGAATTCTCCTAATGGTCCTCTGTAGCTATGTTTTCATTTTTATTGGTCAAAGCACAACTGAGCGAGCCAAATAAAACCTTTTGGTTGTACTCAATCTCTGACACTAGCACCTATATTTCACTCTTTGTTTTTGGTTGCGCTGTTGTAGGCTATTTCATGGTACGGCGTTGTATATATTCCCCATGGCCTTTAAAGGGATGATTTTGACCATATATGGTTAATTGGGGGCGTTTCGAAATACAAATAGCCAAGGTCACTGAGTGGCTGAGAACGATTGGTATTTATCAACATTTATCTTTTACCGGTGTGCATATGATTGTTTGATAAATCACACTTTTTCTATGTGTACGAACATTCAAAAGTATGTTTGTTAGTAGTATTTTAGAATAGTTTCTATGCAATATGAGGCCCCAGAATTATCAACAAAAAATGTGGCTCTTCAGGGAATTTGCCGACATCCTTGTGCATATTGACCTATAGGCTTTATTATACACCACCTGAGGAAGTGGGAACGCAAAACACTTTGCTAACTCTAAATATTATATTGTTGCTATATATCCATTAGCCATGTAGGCTAGTTGATGAATCTATCAGTAAATGTAGGTAATGTTATAAAAACCTTTCCAGAGCTAGGCCTAGGCTACTTAATGTAGGTCTATTCACTGCAAATGGTGCTCTCCACTCATCAAAGCCATACTACAGCCTACTCCAGTTGTAAAGTGGTGCCATGAACTCTATTAAGAGGTGATAAATACATGATATACTCGCAGAAAGCTGTGACTGTCCTCTCTGTAACTAGAGCGACAGTAGTTGCTTTGAAAACTGTATTTGTTCCCAATAGCATTTTGAGTAATGGTCATATGCTTGTGCTTCTCAGAATGCAGCTCTCCCTCCTCCGTGTCACAGTGGGAAGAGGGGTGAGAGTGGCTCGCCCACACAACAGCCGACAGCCAAACAGAGCCAGGCAGACACTTTCATAGCAGGAATCAACATAATGTATAAGCTATTACTGTTGACTAGATAATGGTTCTAGAACAATCTACTGGAATGTTGTGTAGCATTGCTTCGGTAAGAGGAAGGCAATGTCGGTCATTTTCGGTTTATCTCCCCCCCCCCCCCCCCCCCCAGGCCACTCTTCTACAGACTACCATGCCCTCTTCAATTCATCCCCCTACCCCTCTCGCCTTGTTATTTGGGTTACCTCTCCTCCTCCTCTCCCCATGCATCGCCCAATTTCATCCTTGTGTGAACGGAAGGAGAACTCAGAGACTGCCTCTTCATCTGGGTTCTATCATGTCTAGAAAGTAGTGGTCTGTATTCCAAATGGCACCCTACAGTATTCCTTACACAGTGCACTACTTTTGACCAGAGCCCTATGGACCCTGGTCAAAGGAAGGGCACTATTTCGGAAACAGAGTGCTTTTTGGGATGCAGCCATGGTTCTTTAGACCAGGCCTGTTGCATGGATACGCTCTCTCAGCCCTTTTCATACCAATATTATGACATGTGCCCCTGTGCTTGAATTTGAATATCAATCATAGAGCGCTCTTCAAGCTTGTTGCTCCTTCTCACTGGTGAAATTATGTTTTACATTACATCTCATAATGGTAAATAAGGACTCGGTGCGAACACGTTACCTACGCAGGCTGAGACATTAAGGATAGAGTTTTTGTTTAATTCAAATATGCTTATTGGATACAGATTTTACAGCAAAGGTTGGATGCTAGAAATGTTTTAGGGCTTAATGTCTTCTGCATTAGCTTAATTTACCCATGAAATTCATCCAAGATGAAAGTGTATTGCCTTGCCTCCTAATTTTGAAACTGATATTCATGGTGGTTTTCATGGTAACGGACCTGTCTCTTGACTACATTTAGCATCTGGGGAGTTTAATGAAAGATAATACCTGTCAGATCTGGGTTCAGATAATATTTTTTTTTTTTTTAAGTATTTCAGCTGTGCTTCATGGATCTTGCCTGGCACAATGGATTAGTCCCAAAAGTGCACATGTGACACATTTGGCTCTCCAGACAGGCTTAATCAAACACACAAAGTATTCGAAAGGAAAACAAATACTATTTGTACCCAGGTCTGGAATAATACCCATCATGTATTTGATTATAGTCCTGGGTGTTACTCTGACATTTACTTCAAAGAAAACCTCCCAGGCTGATAATTAGGCTAGGATCTGATACCTCAGTATGTCTGACAGTTCCTGTTGACAACATGGATACTCCCCAAATAGAGCCCCACAGTGGAGGTGTCATAATGCCCATAACACCTAGTGGTCAAACAAGGAAAGCTTTCCAATTGTTTTTTCCATAGGGGAGTTTAGAAACACTTAAAATAAGGCCTGTGTTTTGTGTAGGCTTACCCTGGTGTGACGTTTTGATAACCATGTAAATCTCTCTTGGACAAGGTGACTTTTATCAATATAGTCGCCTGTATTTAGTCTCATATTCGAAAATGCTAATTAGCGTCAAAGTAGACATCATGCAAGACTACAAATCCCAGTACAGTGATATCCAACAATACACACAAATCTAAAAAGTTAAATAAGAAATATTAGGATGAGCAATGTTGAAGTTCGGAGTATAAATGTGATGGGATGTATAGACAATATAGGACAGTATATGGATAGAATATGTAGTATATTTGAAGAATAGTATATGTACAGCAATAGTTAAATAGGATCTGCACATCATCTCTTGCTGAAACCTTTGCTGAACAGGTATTGTGTCAATGTAAAACTTGCACAAGACAGTCGACAGAATTGTCAAGTTAAAGAAATGTAGCCAATTTATTAATTACTACATTTAGCTAACATTAGATAGTTAATCCAGAGATTCTTACCTTTGCCTCAATTCGGTAGTCTCGTATTTGTAGTTATTTATGATAGCCACATTAGCAGCAAATTAGCATTTCATTTTTTGGTGGATAAATACAGGCGACAATATTGATTTAAAGTCACCTTGTAAGCCTAGACGAAACACAGCCCTTATTTGAAGTGTTTCTGAAATTCCTTATGGGAAAAATGAGTGGTGGAAAAAACGATTGGAACCATTTTCCTGTTTGACTGCTAGGTGTTATGGGTATTATGACTCATGCTGTGGTACTCTATGGCACCCTTTTTCCTTCTACTACTGTTGACCAGGGCCCATGGGTGTAGGTCCCTAATATAGGGAAAAGGGTGCCATTTGGGAGACAACCTATGTCTCCAGTTGTGGTTTCCTTTTTGTTTGTTCAGTAATCATGAGCCTCTGATTACATAGTAATTAACCCCCACACGTATAGAGATTATTCTTCCTACTATAGAAACACAGTGAAACAATTATACTGTCCAGTCTGGTTATTATTGCTCTATTACCCAATAGAATAAATATTATTATTTTAATTCTAGCAACATAGTTAGCAGTAATTATTGTATTATAGAAGTTGATTTCTTTATGAATAAAAATAAATGTACAGTATTTATACAATCTTTGCATAGTAAAGGACAGCTGGAATTGTCTTTATCCACAGTAAAGCTGGGTTATCAGTACAGACTTTGCATGCTCTCTTCTTTACCTCCCTCCCAAACTACTGTACTGTGAGAGAGATGGTGAGCTGAGGAACACAACGGCATCGTTCCTTCCTGTCTCCGACTGCGTCCCAAACGGTACCCTATTCCAGAACCCGCTTTTCACATTAGAAAAATGCCCCCTCTTTCCCTCCCCCCTTTATATTTTGGATAATTGTTTATTGAGAGAGCCTATATTAAATACACCTACAAGTTGATTATTTATTTTTTGTAATAATTTTTTTATAAGGGGGACCTAGGAAAATGTTGTTTTGAAGCCCATTTCCTGCTATTCTACGTAGTTTATAATAACAATAATAATAATAGACCCGATTTCCCAAAATGTTATTTCGCTTCCAAATATATTCTCAATGTAATTATACAAATCCTCTTTTACAGAAAGTGAATAGATGACTTGATAGCGACAGAGTCACACCTTGTATAAGATTACTTCCTAAGCAAAGTCACATTTCTCTGACTCCTCGACGTTAGGTCATAGCTCAGCTTCTGAATATCATAGGGCCAAACCAATTATATTCCCATGTGCATCAGTCTCCAGGATTAGTATACACCAGGGCTCTCCAACCCTGTTCCTGGAGAGATACCCTCCTGTAGGTTTTAACTCCAACCCTGTTCCTGGAGAGATACCCTCCTGTAGGTTTTCGCTCCAACCCTGTTCCTGGAGAGATACTCTCCTGTAGGTTTTAACTCCAACCCTGTTCCTGGAGAGAAACCCTCCTGTAGGTTTTAACTCCAACCCTGTTCCTGGAGAGATACCCTCCTGTAGGTTTTCGCTCCAACCCCAGTTGTAATTTATCTAATTCAGTTTATCAACCAGTTAATTATTAGAATCAGGTGCGCTAGATTAGGGTTGGAGTGAATCCCTACAGGACAGTAGCTCTCCAGGAACAGGTTTGGAGAGGCCCACTATAAACAATTGCAAATTGTTAATCAAGGAAGGTTGTTGATGGTACTGCCCTGCCCCAAGCCTGGTTGTTGATGATGGTACTGCCCCAGACCTGGTTGTTGATGATGGTACTGCCCCAGACCTGGTTGTTGATGATGGTACTGCCCTGCTCCAGGCCTGGTTGTTGATGATGGTATTGCTACAGGGCTGGTTGTTGATGACGGTACTGCCCTGCTCCTGGCCTGGTTGTTGATGATGGTACTGCCCTGCTCCGGTCCTGGTTGTTGATGATGGTACAGCTCCAGGCCAGGAGGTTGATTATGGTTCTGCCCTGTCCTGCTCCAGGCCTGGTTGTTGATAATCGTACTGTCCTCCCTAGGTTGGGTACCCCTACCCTATTCCCTATATAATGCACTACTTTTGACCAGGGTCTATAGCGCTCTGGTCTAAAGTAGTTCACTATATAGGGAATAGGGTGTCTACGTACTTCTTTAGGGTGTTTTTTGAACTGCATTCCAGCATCTTTTTCTCAGACAGGCAGGCAGACAAACAGCTAGCTTTCTCCTGGCCCTTTACCATCCATCTGTTCGCTAACTGATCTGTTGTTTATGATGGTACTGCCCTGCTCTAGTCCTGATTGTTGATGATGGTACTGCCCTGCCCTGCTCCAGTCCTGGTTGTTGTTGATGGTACTGCTCCAGTCCTGGTTGTTGATGATGATACTGCTCCAGTCCTGGTTGTTGATGATGGTACAGCTCAAGTCCTGGTTGTTGATGATGGTACTGCCCTGCTCCAGGCCTGGTTGTTGATGATGGTACTGCCCTGCTCCAAGCCTGGTTGTTGATGATGGTACTGCCCTGCTCCAAGCCTGGTTGTTGATGATGGTACTGCCCTGCTCCAAGCCTGGTTGTTGATGATGGTACTGCCCTGCTCCAAGCCTGGTTGTTGATGATGGTACTGCCCTGCTCCTGGCCTGGTTGTTGATGATGGTACTGCCCTGCTCCTGGCCTGGTTGTTGATGATGGTACTGCCCTGCTCCTGGCCTGGTTGTTGATGATGGTACTGCCCTGCCCCAGTCCTGGTTGTCGATGATGGTACTGCTCCAGTCCTGGTTGTCGATGATGGTACTGCTCTAGTCCTGGTTGTTGATGATGGTACAGCTCCAGGCCTGGTTGTTGTTGATGGTACTGCTCACATCCTGGTTGTTAATGATGGTACTGCCCTGCTCCAGTCCTGGTTGTTGTTGATGGCACAGCTACAGGCCTGGTTGTTGATGGTACTGCTCCAGTCCTGGTTGTTGATGATGGTACTGCCCTGCTCCAGGCCTGGTTGTTGATGATGGTACTGCCCTGCTCCAGGCCTGGTTGTTGATGATGGTACAGCTCCAGGCCTGGTTGTTGATGATGGTTCTGCTACAGGGCTGCTGCACTGAAATGTTCTCTCTTTCTTCTGTCTTCCTTCTTCTTTCACTGTCATTCTCCTTTCTCTCACTCTCTTGCTCTTCCATCTTCTTATTTTCTCCTCTCTCTCTCTCTCTCTCTCTCTCGTTCTACCTCCCATATTTCTTCTTCGTCTTCTTCGGCTGTCACTCCTCAAGTCTTCGACCCCAGCAATCTTGGGCTAGATCCCAAATGGCATCATTCCCTATATAGTGCATTACTTTTGACCTGGGCCCGTAGGGCTCTGTATAACAGTAGTGCACTATGTAAGGAATAGGGTGCCATTTGAGACAGAAACAAGATAGAGGTGATCTAGGTTATGTTGTGGATGACGTGAATAAACTTCCTGCTCCCTTTCTATCATTTGGCCCTTTGAACTGACGGTCTGTGTGTCTGTGTGGGAAGAGATGAGGCTGCTATCCATACTACAGTGTAACATTTCCTGAGTGTTCAGAAAGGATAACACTTCAATGGGATGGCCATAGATGGGAAGGGATTGTGATATGGTTTCCTATACAAGGACACCATGTTTAAACTGGAAACATGGTTTATTATTGATAGAGGTAACTACAGTATTGTCACCATGTCATATTAATTGACTAGACTACGCTCGCAAGATTGTTCCTCATTGGTTTTCAATCATACGTTGTGGAAAAAACAACCGTTGATAGAAATACAATGTATTCAGGTCAAAGGGATCTTTGCCAATGCAAAGCAGGAACAATCCCTCTCCAGACAGCTTGCTGTAGGCCGCTACCGAATTCCCTACAAGGCATTCAGTCACAATACCCTCCCCAATCTCATTGACTGTATCACTCCCCCTTGTATTGATACTACTGCTCTGTGTATTCACACTTCTCTATGTATTACTTTATCACCAGGCAGTTATTCATATCAGTCATTGTGAGTCAGACAGATCTGACAGTGGGAATGTGCAGTTACAGTAACACTGGAGGAGGGGTGCCTCAAATGGCACCCTATTCCCTACTTAGTGCACTACTTCTGACCAGGGCCCATAGGGTGTCATTTGGGACGTAGACAGGGCTTTTTATCTCTCTACTCCCTAGTTCTTTTATCTGGAGTACACGGGTTAGAGAAGGTCCTAAGGGAGAGAGACAACTGCTTCTGGTTTAACTCATCTCACAGGCTTGACACTGAGGTGTGTGTGTGTGTGTGTGTGTGTGTGTGTGTGTGTGTGTGTGTGTGTGTGTGTGTGTGTGTGTGTGTGTGTGTGTGTGTGTGTGTGTGTGTGTGTGTGTGTGTGTGTGTGTGTGTGTGTGTGTGAGAGAGGATAGGAGAGAGGACATATTTTATCTGACGCTGTCACTGGTTGTATTAACCTCAGGGAAATGAGAGGCTATGTGACATTCTCGGTGGTCAGCAGCAGTACAACCCAGACCTGGGTTCAAATACTATTTGAAATTATTTCTAATACTTTATCTGTGCTTAATTGAGCTTTCCTTGCTAATAGAATAGTCCCAAAACGGTCAACCCGCCTTTCCCATCTCTTGCTCCAGGCAGACTAGGGCTTATATAATAGTATTTGATCCTAGGTCAGATCCTGCTTAAACAACTGATGGTAAAGTCACTGCAGTGTTAACTATACATGTAGCCTTCAATGTAAGAACTGAGTTACTTAAACTTGATTGTATTTTTTGAGGATTAGGACTGTCATTCAAAATGTTGACACAAAATGGTTTAGAATAAAACCTAACTAGTTTAGTTGATGTTCACATTGTTGGAAGTCCAGGCAGTATAAACAGAACTTTCAAATTTACATTTTTCATCAGCAGCATCATTCAAGGTTGTCATATTGATAGAAAATATTATTTTTTTGATTGATTTTAGCTAATCAAACTCTTACTTCTTTTGTCTTTAGGTTGGTGTGTTGCCATGACGTTCATCAAGCCTCCTCCATTGGACCTCTGACTTTATCAGACAGGAATTTAATTACATATCTTTTACCCTGAACATTCCTCAAATTAAATGACTTCAGGAATGCTCTGAAGACCTGTACGAAAGCTCTGAAGACCTGTACGAAAGCTCTGAAGACCTGTACGAAAGCTCTGAAGACCCGTACGAAAGCTCTGAAGACCTGTACGAAAGCTCTGAAGACCTGTACGAAAGTGAATAGGGAAGCAGCGAAAGGGAGAAACTTAAAAATGCAGAGGCTATCATTTCACATCATCGCTGTCATAATCAGCTATTTTCTCAATGGCTGCGTAGTTGTTCACAGCCAGACAGTCTGCAACCGACCAGCCAATCTGGAATGGCAGCTACAACCACAAACTGCTCAGGTGAAATGGACACTCATGGAAAACATCTGTAATAGTATGGTCCAATGTTGGGGTGATCAAGAAAGGACAGAGACACAAAAGTCAGATGTTACACCAACTTGGAAATTACCTCAGATTTGTCCTCTAGAGGTGCAGTTTGGCGTCAAGCTGTTTGTTTCTATTGATGCCACTCTGGATTTATACGGTATCAGGATCCTCAATGTGTCAAAGGAGGACTTTGAAAGTTGTTCCACTGCACCACAGTCACAAGACCAGTTTCTCTGTTCCGATGACGTTATGAATGCGTCTAGGCAGGTCGAACCTAAGTGGCTTCTCCCGGGCCTTCATTATTTCATAGCTTCGCATGAGGGGGATTCACAGCTCTGCAGGCTGGGTCTTCGTCTCAACGTCTCTGTGAAGGAACAACAGTGTCAAAGCAGCCCACTAGTGCGACTCTGCTCCGGGAACGGTGTTTGTAGGACAAGCTTTTGGGAAGACGGAGCGTACCGCTGTCAGTGCCACCAGCATTACTATGGAAAGTTCTGTGAGAAGTTTGATGCGTGTTTGGAAAACCCATGTGAGAACGAAGGAGTCTGTGTAAGCAATGGTACGACAGATCACATCCACGCGACGTATAAGTGTTTGTGCCCTCCACATTTTACAGGTGAGGAATACAACTGAGAATTATGACTCTGATATTACTACTGTTATGTTTTTAAAGGGGCATTCTGCAGTTCAAACAACAACAAAGGGCGCCCCCCCCCCCCCCCCCCCCCCGCCTCTGATACGCTATATATAGTCCAAAAAATGATGTATCAATCACAGATTGCTCTTTTTTAAGCTACTTTGTGAAAATGCTAAAGAAAGTTGCACACTCATCTCTCCTTGCAGTGGATTTATTTAACCAATGTTTTGGCCAAATAGCCTTCATCAGGGTTTGATGCTTTACTTTACACCCTGTACTCATCCACCAAATGCTAAACTCAATGGATTGTTGTACCTTCAATTACTATAAATGGGAAAATAAATTGCTCTCGTTAATTAAATCTGCCGTGACAGAATCCACCTACCTACCTGGAGGCTAAGTCTGTGTCTCAAATGGCACCCTATTCCCTACATTGTGGGCTCTGGTCAAAAGTAGTGCACTATATCGAGAATAGGGTGCAATTTGGAACACAACCCTAATGTTACAACCCTATTGCTTGGAGATACTTCCATATTATTTATCTATCATAATTACTAGTTCTCATCTAGCTTAATGCATTTATTTCAAGAATATCCAGAGTCCGTCCCAAACGGCACCCTTTTCCCTTCATAGTACACATAGGGCTCTGGTCAAAAGTAGTGCACTTCATTGGGAAAAGGGTGCTATTTGGTATGTAGACTCAGATACCCCTATGGGCTATTTATGTGAACAATATTTTCTTCCAGGACTTTATTTTGCGTTAATCACCATAATTATTTCTGGAATGGGTTTCTGTACCACCTGAATGCATTCTTAATTACTTTACCTCCTCTCTTCCATTTTCATTTAGATCTGATTCCCTCTCTCACCATGTCTTTGTCAATAAACGATGGCTCTCAAACGTTGTTTAAACATTGTCTCTGAAGACTTAGGAGCCAACGTGTCATGTTTTTGACATCACAAGTCATCTGAATCATGCAATGAACACTGTTATCATTAGAAATGCATGATGCACTAACTAACTAACTTTGTGCAATGAGTGCAATGGCCACCATAAGTGAGAGTTTCCATGTAGACTTTCAAGCTGCAATGATGTCTTTAAGTTTAATTTAATTTCCAGAATCTGCATAGTTAATTACTGTTGATAATTGTTGACCCTACGTTACTTCAAATAAAAAACAATAGATTGAATCTATACGAATAAAATATTATAGAACCGATCTATACAAATAAAATACTATAGAACCAATCTATACGAATGTAGAATCTAGATACTTATCTAAACCATTTTGTTCATTTTAAATTATTCATATTTCATGCTTTATCTTTTCCCACAGGGGCTAACTGCTCTGACGTGATTGGACGAGAGAACTGCGATAGAGTTTGTCGTAATGGAACGTGTCTCCATGTTTCACCTTTCTCCTTCAAATGTGTGTGTTACACAGGACACCCAGGTAAGGAACCACAGTATTGTTCTGTTCTGCATGGGTTACAATCCCTGCTACAGTGTTGGATTTAGAATCAATCACGAACGTACAGTACAGGGGGTAGCCTGCCTTAGGGAAGGGCAACAATAACTTGTAGTCTTGTTTATAACAGCCTGCCTTAGGGAAGGGCAACAATAACTTGTAGTCTTGTTTATAACAGCCTGCATCTGGTAAGAGCAACAATAACTTGTAGTCTTGTTTATAACAGCCTGCATCTGGTAAGAGCAACAATAACTTGTAGTCTTGTTTATAACAGCCTGCATCTGGTAAGAGCAACAATAACTTGTAGTCTTGTTTATAACAGCCTGCATCTGGTAAGAGCAACAATAACTTGTAGTCTTGTTTATAACAGCCTGCTTCTACATCTGTATTGCTGTTTAGGGTTTTAGGCTGGGTTTCTGTAGAGCGCTTTGTGACATCGGCTGATGTTAAAAGGGCTTTATAAATAATTGTGATTGGTTGATCTGGAAAGGGAAACAATGACATGAACTCTTGTTTATGACACACTGAGTGCGTCTTTGGGTCATGGGTCCTGGACAAAGTAGTGCACTACATAGGGAATAGGATGCCATTTGTTCACGACACACGGCTGCTACCGCACCCTTTAGGTAGATCGTGAGCCTCATAATGAGCCTCATTTTCTCCAGTAACAGTACAGTTATGTTAATGGGGGTCTCTCACAAATGGATTACAAAAAGTTGTACCAACCAGCGCTTCCTAGTTCTTGGCCTGGATAATGGTCTCTAGGCATGCGTCCCAAATGGCACCCTATTCCCTTTATAGTGCACTACTTTTGACAAGTGGGTCCCTTGAATAGGGAATAGGGTGCCATTTGTGACGCAGCCTAGCTAAAGCAGGGGCCTTATGATGGACTTTCTGCTGTAACAAACTCCAGGTGGCCTTCTAACTTGATTCATTGTTTTGTTTTCGCGTGCAATTTGTCCAGGCAACACTCGGGAAATCTCCTACCTGTATACCTTCCCTCTGAGTCTGAGCTGTGCTGAGCTGCAGTCCTCGCTGCAGAGGCTTTAAGGCTGATTATTTGGGTGCTTGTATTCTCAAGGTTACACTTTTATTATTTATATAGCTATCTCACTAAGCCAGTTATAGAAACATACTGTGGTTTTGATTTGTTGAAATAACAGCTCAGAGAAATACAGTAGTGGATAACTATTCTGAATGTCATAGGGGAGAACGGTGAGGAACAGTACCAGACAGTGAGATTTCTTTCATTTCTGCAGAGTTGTACAATAATTGTGTCCCTGGTTGGAGCATTATGCAGAGATCTACAGTGTTCTAGAAGTCAGTCAACCCTGTAGTTTCAGACTGATCTATGGAAGTAAAACTGATGTTCAGATGCCATGGGATGGTGATGGTCTCCCTCTAATCATGAAGTTAGTCCGTAGTGGGCTCAAGCCCAGGTTTAGATTACTACTGGACTCTGGTCTGTAGACCACTTAGGACAGGTCTGCTATCTTCATTTGACTAGTGTCTCACAGCAAGAAAATAATCCTGCAGCAACAGAACATGAAGTATTATGTGGATTATAATGAATGCAATTTTTTGTAGAGATTGATCCATAGTTCGTTAGGGCAAATCAAGTCTGACTTTTTAAAGTTGAAATTACACACTTTTGAAGCCTGGAATACACAACAAGTTTGCATTTCCTGCTGGACAGGAACATTATCTGTGACCACAGAGTGATCAAATTAAGATAGCACAATTAAATGAAGCAATGCATTGATACTACTTGGAATGCCCCTTACAGTGCGTAGACTATTAATATGCAAGTACATCCGTTGTCATCACTATTCAATTACATTCAGTGATGTAGTGGAGCGTAAAACACAGTTGAAAGTACAGTAGCAGTCAAAAGTTTGGACACACCTACTCATTCTAGGGTTTTTCTTTATTTTTACTATTTTCAACATTGTAGAATAATAGTGAAGACATCAAAACTATGAAGTAACACATATGGAATCTTGTAGTACCCCCAAAAAGTGTTAAACAAATCAAAATACACTACCATTCAAAAGTTTGGGGTCCATTAGAAATGTCCTTGTTTTTGAAAGAAAAGCAGTTTTTTTGTCCATTAAAATAACCTAAAATTGATCAGAAATAAAGTGTTGACATTGTTAATGTTGTAAAGGACTATTGTAGCTGGAAACGGCTGACTTTTTATTTAAAAGAATTCACCCCAATTTCGTGGTATCCAATTGGTCTTGTCTCATCGCTGCAACTCCCGTACGGACTCGGGAGAGGCGAAGGTCGAGAGCCATGCGTCCTCCGAAACGCAACCCACCCAAGCCACACTGCTTAATGACACAATGCCCATCCAACCCGGAAGCCAGCCGCACCAACGTGTCGGAGGAAACACCTGGTCAGCGTGCACTGCGCCCGGCCCGCCACAGTGCGCGGCAAGACAAGGATATCCCTGCCGGCCAAGCCCTCCCTAACCCGGACAACGCTGGGCCAATTGTGTGCTGCCCCATGGACCTCCCGGTCACGGCCGGCTGCAACAGAGCCTGGGCTCGAACCCAGAGTCTCTGGTGGCACAGCTAGCACTGTGATGCAGTGCCTTAGACCACTGCGCCGCCCAGCTGACTTATAATGGAATATCTACATAGATGTACATTATCAGCCCATTATCAGCAACCATCACTCCTGTGTTCCAATGGCACGTTGTGTTAGCTAATCCAAGTTTATAATTTTAAAAGGCTAACTGATCATTAGAAAACCTTTTTGCAATTATGTTAACACAGCTGAAAACTGTGTGCTGATTTAAAGAAGCAATAAAACTGTCCTTTAGACTAGTTGAGTATCTGGAGCTTCAGCATTTGTGAGTTCGATTACAAGCTCAAAATGGGCAGAAACAAAGAACTTTCTTCTGAAACTCGTCAGTCTATTCTTGTTCTGAGAAATGAAGGATATTCCATGTGAGAAATTGCCAAGAAACTGAAGATCCCGTACAGCGCTGTGTACTACACTCTTCACAGAACAGCACAAACTAGCTGTAACCAGAATGGAAAGAGGAATGGGAGGCCCCGGTGCACAACTGAGCAAGAGGACAAGTACATTAGAGTATGTAGTTTGAGAAACAGGCACCTCACAAGTCCTCAACTGGCAGCTTCATTAAATAGTACCCACAAAACACCAGTCTCAACTTCAACAGTGAAGAGGCGACTCCAGGATGCTGGCCTTCTAGGCAGAGTTGCGAAGAAAAAGCCATATCTCAGACTAGCCAATAAAAAGAAAATATGAAGATGGGCTAAAGAACACGGACACTGGACAGAGGAAGATTGGAAAAAAGGGTTATGGATAGACGAATCTAAGTTTGAGGTGTTCGGATCACAAAGAGGAACATTCGTGAGACAGAAAAATTAAATATCCTGGAGGAGTGCTTGACACCATCTGTCAAGCATGGTGGAGGCAATGTGATGGTCTGGGAGTGCTTTGGTGGTAAAGTGGGAGATTTGTACAGGGTAAAAGGGATCTTGAAGAAGGAAGGCAATCACTCCATTTTGCAACACCATGCCATACCCTGTAGACGGCACTTAATTGTAGCCAGTTTCCTCCTACAACAGGACAATGACCCAAAGCACAGCTCCAAACTATGCAATAACTATTTAGGGAAGAAGCAGTCAGCTGGTTTTCTGTCTATAACGGAGTGGCCAGCACAGTCACCGAATCTCAACCCTATTGAGCTGTTGTGGGAGCAGCTTGACCGTATGGTACGTAAGAAATGCCCATCAAGCCAATCCAACTTGTGGGAGGTGCTTCAGGGAGCATGGGGTGAAATCTCTTCAGATTACCTCAACAAATTGACAACTTGAATGCCAAAGGTCTGCAAATAAAAAATGCCCATCAAGCCAATCCAACTTGTGGGAGGTGCTTCAGGGAGCATGGGGTGAAATCTCTTCAGATTACCTCAACAAATTGACAACTTGAATGCCAAAGGTCTGCAAATCTGTAATTGCTTCAAAAGGAAGATTCTTTGACGAAAGCAAAGTTTGAAGGACGCAATTATTATTTCAATTAAAAATCTTTATTTATAACCTTGTCAACGTCTTGACTATATTTCCTATTCATTTTGCAACTCATTTCACGAATGTTTTCATGGAAAACAAGGACATTTCTAAGTAACCCCAAACTTTTGAACGGTGGTGTATATTTTATTTTTGAGATTCTTCAAAGTAGCCACCCTTTGCTTTGTTGGCAGCTTTGCACACTCTTGGTATTCTCTCAACCAGCTTCAAGAGGAAGTCACCTGGAATGCATTTCAATTAACAAGTGTGCCTTGTTAAAAGTTAATTTGTGGAATTTCTTTCCTTATTGCGTTTGAGCCAACCAGTTGTATTGTGACAAGGTAAGGGTGGTATACAGAAGACAGTCCTATTTGGTAATAGACCAAGTCCATATTATGGCATGAACAGCTCAAATAAGCAAAGAGAAACAACAGTCCATCTTTACTTTAAGACATGAAGGTCAGTCAATCAGGAACATTTCAATAACTTTTAAAGTTTCTTCAAGTGCAAACCATCAAGCGCTATGATGAAACGGGCTCTCATGAGGACCGCCACAGGAAAGGAAGACCCAGAGTTACCTCTGCTGAAGAAGAGAAGTTCATAAGAGTTACCAGCCTCAGAAATTGCAGCCCAAATAAATGCTTCACGGAGTTCAAGTAGCAGACACATCTCAAAATCAACTGGTCAGAGGAGACTGCGTAAATCAGGCCTTCGTGGTCGAATTGCTGCAAAGAAACCACTACTAAAGGACACCAATAATAAGAAGAGACTTGATTGGGCCAAGAAACATGAGCAATGGATATTAGACCGTTGGAAATCTGTCCTTTGGTCTGATGAGTCTAAATTTAAGATTTTTGGTTTCAACCGCTGTGTCTTTGTGAGACACTGCCTGTGATTTATTTAGAATTCATGGCACACTTAACCAGCATGGCTACCACAGCATTCTGCAGCGATACGCCATCCCATCTAGTTTGGGCTTAGTGGGAGTATCATATGTTTTTCAACAGGACAATAATCCAACACACCTCCAGGCTGTGTATGCTCTATTTGACCAAGAAGGAGAGTTATGGAGTGCTGCATCAGATGACCTGGCCTCCACAATCACCCGACCTCAACCCAATTGAGATGGTTTGAGATGAGTTGGACCACAGAGTGAAGGAAAAGCAGCCAACAAGTGCTCAGCATATGTGGGAACTCCTTCAAGATTGTTGGAAAAGCATTCCTCATGAAGCTGGTTGAGAGAATGCCAAGAGTGTGCAAAGCTGTCATCAAGGCAAATGGTGGCTACTTTGAAGAATCTCAAATATAAAATCAATTTTGATTTGTTTAACACTTTTTTTTGGTTACTACATGATTCCACGTGTTATTTCATAGTTTTGATGTCTTCACTATTATTCTAAATGTAGAATATACTAAAAATAAAGAAAAACCCTTGAATGGGTAGGTGTGTCAACTTTTGACTGGTACTGTATAGGAAGTGTTACTTTTTCCACAGGGAACGACGATCAGAGTTTACCCACCTATTTTCTTTTACCACTACATCACTGGTTACATTGTAGTGACCGCTTCTAACAGAGCCTAGGACTCCAAGTCTGGGCTTTAGGAGCTTTCTCTCCCCTCAACTAACTGTGGAGATACTGGTTCCTAATTTTTGATGTGATGGGCTTAATTCTGGTTAAATGTCTTTATTCAACCAGAATGAACACCACTAAGCAGGAAATAGCATGTGGCCTTCAACCAAAGCCAAGAAAAGAGAAGGTCTCCCAGGGGCCAACCTCACAGGTGCTAGTAGGGGAGGATGAGGAAGAAGTGGCAGACCTCGTCCATAATGAGCAGCCCGATTCTAGTGGGGCCGGGGTAGATCTGGATCCGGAGGACGACTATCTAGAACCAACAGACCTGTCAGGGTCCCTGACTAATTTCGGGACGGCCCAAAACCAGGATCCTGCAGCAAGCCAGAGCAGATGTGCAGGTCGTAGATGGTACTCCCATAAATGATGGGACAATGCCTAATATTTTTCCCCACTTCATCATGAAAAAGGGTTTGGTGTACAGTCTCTCAAAAATAGGGGTTGATGTGGTGGAACAGTTGTTGGTCCCCACCCGGTACCGGAGGACAGTACTGGACCTAGCTCATGGGCACATTCTGGGTGGACACCTTGGTATCGATAAAACCCGAGACCGGATTGTAAGGAGGTTTCACTGGCCAGGAATTCAGGCTGAAGTGGCCCGGCATTGTGGAGAGTGCCCGGAGTGCCAGTTAACAGCTCCCCGACCAGCTGTTAGAAGCCCGTTAGTGCCGCTCCCCATAATCGAAATGCCATTTGAGAGGATAGATATAGTGCCCCTTCGGACAATGGCTTCCAAAAATATCGGCAAGAATTAGTGCTCCTGTTCACCAGGGTAGGGATTCCAAAGGAGATTCTTACTGACCAGGGGACCCCTTTATGTCCCACTTTATGGCAGACCTTTGTAAATTGTGGCAGGTGAAACAGTTGAGGACATCAGTTTACCATCCTCAGACGGACAGGCTGGTTGAGAGATTCAACCGCACCCTGAAGTCAATGCTCAGGAAGGTAATCGATAAGGATGGGAAAAACTGGGATTGCATGTTGCCGTATCTGATGTTTGCCATTAGAGAGATTCCCCAAGCCTGGCTGGGGTTTTTCCCCTTTGAGCTGGTATATGGGAGACACCCCCGGAGAATCTTAGACATCGCCTGGGAAACCTGGGAGCATCAATCCACCCTGTATACTAGTGTTATAGAACATGTCACGGCAATGCAAGACAGGATAGCCACAGTCATGCCCATCGTCAGAGAGCACATGAGGCAAGCACAAGAGCACCAGCTGCACACGTATAACCGGCAGGCTACCCTGAAGGAATATCAACCGGGAGATAAGGTGTTAGTTCTGGTCCCCACTATAAACTACTAGCCACATGGAAAGGACCATATGAAGTACAGGAGAGAATAGGAGAAGTTCATTATTGGATCTGACAGCCAGGTCGGTGTACCCCGGAACAGATCTATCACATAAACCTGTTAAAAGCATGGAGAGAGAGAGAAACACTAATGGTCATGTACCCCACACCCACCCAGGAGACAGCCGAAGTAAATGTTTCACCTACTCTGTCCCCAGCACAAGTACAGGAAGTAAAGACCCTGATCCAGAAAAGCAGATGTGTTTTCAGAGGTACCAGGCCGAACTGAGGTTACGGCTCATGATATCGTTTTCCTACCAGGGTGAAAAGTAAGCATTAGGCCATATCGGGTAACTGAGGCTCGAGATGCCGCGATTAGAGCAGATACGGACAAAATGTTGGCAGCTGGAGTGGTCTAAGGGTCACATAGTGAGTGCTATAGCCCAATTGTGATGGTCTCCAAGCCTGATGGGTCTTTGAGGTTTTGTGACGACTTTCGGAGGGTAAATGAAATCTCCAAGTTTGATGCCTACCCCATGCCCCGAGTAGATGAACTGCTGGAGAAAATTGGTAATGCTCGGTACATTACGAACCTGGACCTAACCAAAGGTTACTAGCAAATTCCTCTGACCCCCAGAGCCAAAGAAAATACAGCCTTTGCAACCACTGACGGTTTGTTTCAATACACCGTCATGCCATTTGGGCTTACACGGGGCCACGGCTAATGTACCAGGTCCTAAAACCGCACCGAGTTTATGCCGCAGCCTATTTAGATGACGTGGGGATCTACAGCCCAGATTGGGAATCCCACTTACCACGGGTACAGGCGGTGTTAGACACCCTTAGAAAGGCAGGGCTCACGGGGAACCCTGCCAAGTGTTACGTGGGGTTAGAGGAAACCGAGTATCTGGGATACACCGTGGGAAGCGGGTTAATCAAACCCCAACGTAAGAAGGTAGAGGAAATTAGAGGATGGCCGAAACCAGCAAATAAGAAGCAAGTTCGAGCCTTCCTAGGGTTGACCGGTTGCTACCGGAAGTTCATCCCAGGTTATTCTACAGTGGCCGCCCCACTCACCAGCATGACGAGAGCCAGAGGGCCACACATTGTAAAATGGGATGAAAGGGCCACCAAAGCATTTAGATCATTACAGTAGGCTCTTTGCTGTAAACCAGTGCTGGTGGTACCAGACTTTGAGTAAAAGTTTTGTGGTTCAGACGGATGCCTCAGAGGTCGGCTTGGGAGCCGTGCTATCCCAAGAGCTAGAAGGTGTGGTACACACCATCCTGTTGTTAAGCAGGAAGCTGGAACCACGGGAGGCCAACTACTCAGTCATTGAGGAAGAGGCCCTGGCAGTAAAGTGGGCTCTAGAAAGCCTGAAATACTACCTGCTAGGGCGCCACTTCCCCCTCATCAGTGACCATGCCCCACTCACCTGGATGCATAGGGCTAAAGAGAAGAACGCTTGGTTGATCCGGTGGTTTTTGAGTCTCCAACCGTTTCACTTTGACTTAAAACACAGAGCAGGGAAGGAAATGGGAAAGGTGGATGGGTTATCCCGCATGCGCGGATATTTTGCTATCCTTGACCTCGCCTGCGGCCTGGGAGGACCAGGACGGAGCAACAGACACACAGCTACTGTTCTATTTGAAAGAACTCTCATTCTGGGCTGATTTTGGTGACGGTTTCCCGCTTCATTTGTGACAAACTCTCCTAACCTTGAAAAGGTTTGTCACAGGATGTAGTACAATGTCTATACTAGCACACAACTTAGGTGTGGATACTGGAAAACAGTCTAATACTGTCTTTATCCACCTGGACAACAGTCTAATACTGTCTTTATCCACCTGGACAACAGTCTAATACTGTCTTTATCCACCTGGACAACAGTCTAATACTGTCTTTATCCACCTGGACAACAGTTTAATACTGTCTTTATCCACCTGGACAACAGTCTAATACTGTCTTTATCCACCTGGACAACAGTCTAATACTGTCTTTATCCACCTGGACAACAGTCTAATACTGTCTTTATCCACCTGGACAACAGTCTAATACTGTCTTTATCCACCTGGACAACAGTTTAATACTGACTTTATCCACCTGGAACAAAGTTTAATACTATCTCCATCTTATCCACCTGGAACAAAGTCTAATACTGTCTCCATCTACCTGGAACACTGTATAATACCACCTCCATCTTATCTACCTGGAACATTATCTAATACTATATCCATCTTATCTGCTTGGAACACAGTCTAATACTGTCTGCATCTTACCTGCCTGGAACACGGTCTAATACTGCCTCTATCTCATCTACCTGGAACACAGTCTAACACTGTCTCTATCTACCTGGAACACGGTCTAACACTGTCTCTATCTCATCTACCTGGAACACAGTCTAATACTGTCTCTATCTCATCTACCTGGAACACAGTCTAATACTGTCTCTATCTCATATACCTGGAACACAGTCTAACACTGTCTCTATCTCATCTACTTAGAGACAGTGTTAGACTGTGTTCCATCTCATCTACTTGGAACACGGTTTAATACTGTCGCTATCTCATCTACTTGGAACACAGTCTAACACTGTCTCTATCTCATCTACTTGGAACACAGTCCAATACTGTATGTCATCTACCTGGAACACTGTCTAATACTGTCTCATTTACGAAGTAACAAAGTAATCCACTATATAGGGAATGGGGTGCCATTTGGGACGCAGCCCATGGCTGTTCCCTCATTAATCACCTGGAATCACCTGTCTCCCCTACTGCAGAACAGAGCCGGTCTGCCCTCGCAGGCCAGAGCCTATACTCACAGAATAATCAGGCCCAAACTCACGGGACGTTTCAAATGAGATTTCTCTTTTGATTCTCCGGCTCTCCTGCAGAGTTCCTCTATGGTATTTATCACCAGGTATTACCGCCTTATAGGGCAACATCCCATCTGGGATCATACAGCTTGTTTTCGCAATTCACTTAACCCATTGTTTTAGTGGGTAGATTCAACTATGAGGAAGTGATTTGGTTGGGGACTGCGTTGTTAGGTTGTGGGTATATCTGAGTCCTGTTAGATAAATGTAAGACTGTACTGTACATAGTCTACATTTACAAGAGATTCAGTTAGCATTCCTCAGCACATTATTCAATATTCATTATTATCCTCTTACATAATACATTGTCTTTCATGTATTCTATGGATTGTATTATTTATTATTATTATTCCTTGACATAGACTGACCAGGTGAATCCAGGTGAAAGCTATGATCTCTTATTGATGTCACCTGTTAATTCCACTTCAATCAGTGTAGATGAAGGGGAGGAGACCTGTTAAATAAGGATTTTTAAGCCTTGAGACAATTGAGACATGGATTGTGTATGTGTGCCATTCAGAGGGTGAATGGGCAAGACAACATATTTAAGTTCCCTTTGAACGGGGTATGATAGCAGGTGCCATGCTCACCGGTTTGTGTCAAGAACTGCAACGCTGCTGGATTTTTCACGTTCAAAAGTTTCCTGTGTACATCAAGAATGGTCCACCACCCAAAAGAAACCCAGCCAACGTGACAACTTTTGGAAGCATTGGAGTCAACATGGGCCAGCATCCCTGTGGAACGCTTTCGACACCTTGTAGAGTCCATGCCCGACAAATTGAGGCTGTTCTGAGGGCAAAAGGGGGGGTGGGGGGGAGGGGGGGGTACAACTAAATATTAGGAAACTGTTCTTAATGTTTTATACACTCAGTGTACAACAATGTCTATCCTTTTTACATGGAATGTAAGGTTCACAGGCAATGTTCCCTCTAAGCTGTGCGCGTACGCACAGTAGCCACGAGACTGCCGCTCAGAAGAAACATCAGCCCATGGAGAGAAGCACGAGATTGAACTTCACTCAACTTTCTAGAGCAGTGGTCACCAGCTGGTCAATCACGATCCACTGGCCAATCTCAAAGGCATTCCTAGTCGATCACCAAGCATTTATGTAAAAAAACGCCACGATAAAGCCTTGAATTACTTTGTTTTTTTTCGTCTTTGGCAAAGAGCTGCTGTTTTTCTGAGTGAGTTCATGTTTAAGTTCTTACTCAGCACTGTCAACACTTTGTATTCAACACTTTTATACCTCATAAAATGCGTATTCTTCTTATTTCCACTCAGCGCTACAACAAGCACTGCAGCAGTAATGAATGAGTAGGAACGTGTATCTATAGGCTTGTGTTGTTATTATAAGCAGCTTGGGTCTTTTTTAATGTCAAGGAATATTGATATGTTCATAGGAGTAACAACAGAAATTTGTGCATGAGGCATAAATAATGCGGTGCGACTCGAGTTTCGCCGTCAGCTGGAAACAGTGTCCCTTTTTAGTCAGTGTCAGTGGAGGAAAGGGAGAGCGGAGGGATGTTGAGGCGGACCCTTAGCCTGCTGCTCTCTCCCTCAGCTGAGACTGACCATCAGATGAAGGAACCATCAGCCCAATAAAATAAAAAGCAAATTATTTAAATGTATGCTCACTCAGCTGTGCCGCACAAGTAATACAACAACGGATCTATTACTGGTATGATCATATAGCCTACCTCAAATGTTTTAATATCATTTAAAAAGATGGCCTGAACAGCAATGCATTGGCAGGGCAATTCAAGCAAAGCCCGTATGTCATTATAATGTTTTGGGCCTGTAGCCTACTGCACAAACCTCATTGCTACAGTACTGTTTGTAATTGGTTAATGTTGCAATGGCGTAAGTTTTTTTTAAAGCCATTTTAATACAAAATATCTGAGTTGTAGATCTCGGTGTGCATTTTGACTCAGAAAGTGATCTTGACTCAGAAAAGGTTGGTGACCACTGTTCTAGAGTTCTCCCTGTTAACACGATCGACCTTTCCTTTCACTGTGGGAAGTGTAATAAAATCAACGCAATATTAGCCACTTTCAATGCAACATAGTCATCGACCCGTACTCTACACAGACCGGTGCGTTGACATGCAGGACTCAGCCCGTACTCTACACAGACCGGTGCGTTGACATGCAGGACTCAGCCCGTACTCTACACAGACCGGTGCGTTGACATGCAGGACTCAGCCCGTACTCTGCACAGACCGGTGCGTTGACATGCAGGACTCAGCCCGTACTCTACACAGACCGGTGCGTTGACATGCAGGACTCAGTCCGTACTCTACACAGACCGGTGCGTTGACATGCAGGACTCAGTCCGTACTCTACACAGACCGGTGCGTTTACATGCAGGACTCAGCCCGTACTCTACACAGACCGGTGCGTTGACATGCAGGACTCAGCCCGTACTCTACACAGACCGGTGCGTTGACATGCAGGACTCAGCCCGTACTCTACACAGACCGGTGCGTTGACATGCAGGACTCAGCCCGTACTCTACACAGACCGGTGCGTTGACATGCAGGACTCAGCCCGTACTCTACACAGACCGGTGCGTTGACATGCAGGACTCAGCCCGTACTCTACACAGACCGGTGCGTTGACATGCAGGACTCAGCCCGTACTCTACACAGACCGGTGCGTTGACATGCAGGACTCAGCCCGTACTCTACACAGACCGGTGTGTTGACATGCAGGACTCAGCCCGTACTCTACACAGACCGGTGCGTTGACATGCAGGACTCAGCCCGTACTCTACACAGACCGGTGCGTTGACATGCAGGACTCAGCCCGTACTCTACACAGACCGGTGTGTTGACATGCAGGACTCAGCCCGTACTCTACACAGACCGGTGCGTTGACATGCAGGACTCAGCCCGTACTCTACACAGACCGGTGCGTTGACATGCAGGACTCAGCCCGTACTCTACACAGACCGGTGCGTTGACATGCAGGACTCAGCCCGTACTCTACACAGACCGGTGCGTTGACATGCAGGACTCAGCCCGTACTCTACACAGACCGGTGCGTTGACATGCAGGACTCAGCCCGTACTCTACACAGACCGGTGCGTTGACATGCAGGACTCAGCCCGTACTCTACACAGACCGGTGCGTTGACATGCAGGACTCAGCCCGTACTCCACACAGACCGGTGCGTTGACATGCAGGACTCAGCCCGTACTCTACACAGACCGGTGCGTTGACATGCAGGACTCAGCCCGTACTCTACACAGACCGGTGCGTTGACATGCAGGACTCAGCCCGTACTCTACACAGACCGGTGAGTTGACATGCAGGACTCAGCCCGTACTCTACACAGACCGGTGAGTCATAACAAGACAGATCTGCAGGAGGTCTATATGCAAATAGACCATTGCCATATATGGAACTTTTTTTCAAAAGTCATGGAATGTAGCCCTACATTGAACACCACACATTGGCTGCTATTGTAGGCTGAATGATAGAACATCTATGTCCATGTTAAAATGTTATGGGATGCATTTTCCTCCATTGTTTTTATGGTAGGCCACTCTCTGGTAGGCCTACATTATGATGAAATAGCCACAGTATCCTACTTCAGTGTTCACAGTAAACACGCGTTGGAAGTTGCACGGGGCTTACCCAAAATCTGAGGTGAAAATGTACGTGATGATGATGATCAACGATTCCCAACAGCATTTTCCATAAGTAACCTTAAGCTGTTTCCAGAATATGCCCCAAATTTCAAGTATTGAATCTATTGGGATAGAGGGACACAATCTAAGGGACACATTTAAATAAGTTTAATTGAGTACAGGCTTAACTGAATGACAACATAGATTAAATGCAATATTGAATTTTATTGAATAGTTTGGGGTAGGCCTCATCTCTGAGGAATGCTCCTCGGAGCCAAATGCTGATTACCGGTTGCTCTATGCTGGGCAGCTGGCATCAAAACCCCCCAGCTGGGACATTGGGCTTCCGATGACTGGTGGTGGTGGAGAGGTGGAAGGTCGATGACTGGTGGTGGTGGAGAGGTGGAAGGTCGATGACTGGTGGTGGTGGAGAGGTGGAAGGTCGATGACTGGTGGTGGTGGAGAGGTGGAAGGTCGATGACTGGTGGTGGTGGAGAGGTGGAAGGTCGATGACTGGTGGTGGTGGAGAGGTGGAAGGTTGATGACTGGTGGTGGTGGAGAGGTGGAAGGTCGTTAGATGACTGGTGGTGGTGGAGAGGTGGAAGGTCGTTAGATGACTGGTGGTGGTGGAGAGGTGGCAGGTCGTTAGATGACTGGTGGTGGTGGAGAGGTGGCAGGTCGTTAGATGACTGGTGGTGGTGGAGAGGTGGAAGGTCGTTAGATGACTGGTGGTGGTGGAGAGGTGGAAGGTCGTTAGATGACTGGTGGTGGTGGAGAGGTGGAAGGTCGTTAGATGACTGGTGGTGGTGGAGAGGTGGAAGGTCGTTAGATGACTGGTGGTGGTGGAGAGGTGGAAGGTCGTTAGATGACTGGTGGTGGTGGAGAGGTGGAAGGTCGTTAGAAGACTGGTGGTGGTGGAGAGGTGGAAGGTCGTTAGATGACTGGTGGTGGTGGAGAGGTGGAAGGTCGTTAGATGACTGGTGGTGGTGGAGAGGTGGAAGGTCGTTAGATGACTGGTGGTGGTGGAGAGGTGGAAGGTCGTTAGATGACTGGTGGTGGTGGAGAGGTGGAAGGTCGTTAGATGACTGGTGGTGGTGGAGAGGTGGAAGGTCGTTAGATGACTGGTGGTGGTGGAGAGGTGGAAGGTCGTTAGATGACTGGTGGTGGTGGAGAGGTGGAAGGTCGTTAGATGACTGGTGGTGGTGGAGAGGTGGAAGGTCGTTAGATGACTGGTGGTGGTGGAGAGGTGGAAGGTCGTTAGATGACTGGTGGTGGTGGAGAGGTGGAAGGTCGTTAGATGACTGGTGGTGGTGGAGAGGTGGAAGGTCGTTAGATGACTGGTGGTGGTGGAGAGGTGGAAGGTCGATGGAAGACTGTTGCTGCAAAACAGCAAGCAAGACACAAGGGTTGAGTTGACAAACTCTCCTAGATGAATTCCCATTGGTTGGAAGAACGGAAAGTGATTATTGCACGAGTGCGCCCATTCAGCAAGCGTGGTGGAATTGCTCTAGTGTGCCATGCTCATAGGTTGAAGTTAATAGGTGAATGACATTCCTCACACTTAATAGAAAAGTACTAGCAGAGACGTGATGCTATGCTGATGAGGTAATATTACGATACTACCCTATACTATACCTGCTATGTTGATGAGGTATCATTATAAATACTACCCTATGAATATCTGCTATGCCTGTGACAGGAAGCAATGTGAATTATATTGTGCTTACTAGATAAATGTGAAAGTGACCAGCCTTACTGATTTTGAACTTGCGTAAACTACATTATTCCCAAAGACTCTTGTTTCAGCCTTTGGTAGGCAACCCGCTATGCAAACTCAATTTCCAATGGCTAGTGTAGCAAGCCTAAACAAGCCCAGAAGCTGTATGTATCTACTGTAAGATTGATGTCCACTGATACCTGCACACAGGCTATGGCTGAGTCCCAAATGGCACCCTATTCCCTATGCAGTGCACTACTTTTGACCAGGGCCCATAGGTAGTGCACTATATATTGAATAGGGTGCCATTTGGGATACATCCTATCGGAAGCCTCTGGGAACAAGAGCACTAGAATACGCAGGGGAATTAGCATAGAGGAATATGCTACAAGAAGAATCACAGAGAAAGATAAATGAGTTAGCGCCTACTGAAGAACACAAAAATGAAAAGCCTACGCCAGGGAATACATTCAAATTATATTCACCTTGAACCAGCGGTGTGTTCAGTCTAATTTTATCCCACGTGGAGAAGCCAATGTCACCACTGCGGCATTTGACATTAGAGGTGGTTTACAGTATGTAATGTATGTGTCTCCAAGCCAAGATGCTCTTGTCCTAAACTTGTAGCTCTGATCTGAGCTACTGTTGTCAGCTCCCTAAAGTCCCTTTATTCTCCTTTATTCAATTAAGTTGGTTGTTTTGCATAATTTAAATATGATTTACAGAGGGGGGGAAAAGGATAATTCAAAACTAATCATAGGCATTCAGTGTAATTATGATTCTTTATAAGGGTTAAATATGGCACGTCATTATAATTTATCTGAAATACAGTAGGTAATATGTCACCCTAAGTGACATACAACTACACGGAACAAATATATAAACACAACATGTAAAGTGTTGGTCCCATGTTTCATGAGCTGAAATAAAAAGTCCCAGAAATGTTCCATATGCACAAAAAGCTTATTTCTCTCAAATGTTGTGCGCACATTTGTTTATATCCCTGTTAGTGAGCATTTCTCCTTTGCCACAATAATCCATCTGCCTGAAAGGTATGGCATATCAAGAAGCTGATTAAACAGCATGATCATTGCACAGGTGCACCTTGTGCTGGGGGCAATAAAAGGCCACTCTAAAATGTGCAGTTTTGTCACACAGCACAATGCCACAGCTCCGTCGTTTTAGAGAATTTGGGAGTACGCCCAACCGGCCTCACAACTGCAGACCACGTGTCACCACGCCAGCTCAGGACCTCCACACACAGCTTTTTCATTTGCGGGATCGATTGTCTGAGACCAGCCACCCGGACAGCTGAGGAATCTGTGGGTTTGCACAACCGAATAATTTTTGCACAAACTGTCAGAAACCGTCTCAGGGAAGCTCATCTGCTTGCTCGTCGTCCTCACCAGGGTCTTGACCTGACTGCAGTTCGGCATCGTAACCGACTTCAGTGTGCAAATGCTCACCTTCGAAGGCCACTGGCATGCTGGAACTGTTTCAACTTTACCGGGCAGATGGCGTTGTGTGGGCGAGCGGTTTGCTGATGTCAACGTTGTGAACAGAGTGCCCCATGGTGGCAGTGGGGTTATGGTATGAGCAGAAATAAGCTACGGACAATGAACGCAATTGCATTTTATCGATAGCAATTTGAAGGCACAGCGATGCCGTGAAGAGATCCTGAGGCCTATTGTCGTGCCATTCATCCTCCGCCACCATTTCATGTTTCAGCATGATAATGCACGACTCCATATCACAAGCATCTGTACACCTCAACTGGAAGCTGAAAAAGTCCCTTCCATGGCCTGCATACTCACCAGACATGCCACACACTGAGCGTGTTTGGGATGCTTTAAATTAGCGATGTTACAAATGGACAATTTTGCTTAACGTTTAAACTGAAAAAAAATTTAAACCGGTTTTCCGTGTCAATTTACAGTGCAGAATAATGGTCATTTTACGTATGTATGAACGCCAGGGACGGGTAAGGAAGTTACATCTGCTGTAAAACTTTACAGACATACAACACAGCTATGGTAACATGTTGATAGCAACAATTAATAACTTTTCAGACAATTCAAAAAAGTGCCTCATCAGGTCTTTACATGTTCGGTATGGTTTCCCTGACGACAGTTACCTGATTGATGAGCTGCTGTGTTGTTGTTTATGCTATGGTAACTAATTGTGCTTTCTTTCTACTAAATGTCTTGGTAAGTCACGCTATTTAAAAAGAGAGGAGAGAGTGGTCTGTGTGTTGTTGGCAGGCAAACAGGCTGCGAGCAGCAGCTCGAGATTATTTGATTGACAGTTCTGGTTTCCTAGTGATGGACTTCAGAAGCGGCATTCCTTTACAGACAAGTAAAATGTCTGTTCATATCACCAGAGAAGGTTTTGTGTCGGCATTTTAAAAAAACAGTGTAGCCTACCCTAACAGACAGAATAACATGCCGTAGCCAAGGCGCTTTCAAGGGGCCATGTTCCATTATGTCTGAAAAGCGTAATGGATACAGACTACCAGTAGCCTACTGTCATTTCATGAGACAAAAATGCTCACAAAACTGTCTCGAAGACATTAGTGCCATGAATAGGCTAGGATATTCTACAGGCAACAGACCGAAGACTGAACACACACTGGCATCATTAGGAAGAGACGGAGCAGGCAGGCCAGTGTGAGGGAGAGAGAGGCTGAGCAGCCAGGCCAGTGTGAGGGAGAGAGAGGCGAAGCAGCCAGGCCAGTGTGAGAGGGAGAGAGGCTGAGCAGCCAGGCCAGTGTGAGGGGGAGAGAAGCAGAGCAGCCAGGCCAGTGTGAGGGAGAGAGAGGCAGAGCAGCCAGGCCAGTGTGAGGGAGAGAGAGGCTGAGCAGCCAGGCCAGTGTGAGGGGGAGAGAGGTAGAGCAGCCAGGCCAGTGTGAGGGAGAGAGAGGCTGAGCAGCCAGGCCAGTGTGAGGGAGAGAGAGGCTGAGCAGCCAGGCCAGTGTGAGAGGGAGAGAGGCTGAGCAGCCAGGCCAGTGTGAGAGGGTGAGAGGCTGAGCAGCCAGGCCAGTGTGGGGAGGAGAGAGGCGGAGCAGCCAGGCCAGTGTGAGGGAGAGAGAGGCAGAGCAGCCAGGCCAGTGTGAGGGGGAGAGAGGTAGAGCAGCCAGGCCAGTGTGAGGGGGAGAGAGGTAGAGCAGCCAGGCCAGTGTGAGGGAGAGAGAGGCGGAGCAGCCAGGCCAATGTGAGGGAGAGAGAGGCGGAGCAGCCAGGCCAGTGTGAGGGAGAGAGAGGCAGAGCAGCCAGGCCAGTGTGAGGGAGAGAGAGGCGGAGCAGCCAGGCCAGTGTGAGGGAGAGAGAGGCTGAGCAGCCAGGCCAGTGTGAGGGAGAGAGAGGCTGAGCAGCCAGGCCAGTGTGAGGGAGAGAGAGGCGAAGCAGCCAGGCCAGTGTGAGGGGGAGAGAGGTAGAGCAGCCAGGACAGTGTGAGGGAGAGAGAGGCTGAGCAGCCAGGCCAGTGTGAGGGAGAGAGAGGCTGAGCAGCCAGGCCAGTGTGAGGGGGAGAGAGACGGAGCAGCCAGGCCAGTGTGAGGGGGAGAGAGACGGAGCAGCCAGGCCAGTGTGAGGGGGAGAGAGACGGAGCAGCCAGGCCAGTGTGAGGGAGAGAGAGGCAGAGCAGCCAGGCCAGTGTGAGGGAGAGAGAGGCGGAGCAGCCAGGCCAGTGTGAGGGAGAGAGAGGCTGAGCAGCCAGGCCAGTGTGAGGGGGAGACAGACGGAGCAGCCAGGCCAGTGTGAGGGGGAGAGAGGCGGAGCAGCCAGGCCAGTGTGAGGGAGAGAGAGGCGGAGCAGCCAGGCCAGTGTGAGGGAGAGAGAGACGGAGCAGCCAGGCCATCGTGAGGGAGAGAGAGACGGAGCAGCCTGGCCAGTGTGAGGGGGAGAGAGACGGAGCAGCCAGGCCAGTGTGAGGGGAGAGAGACGGAGCAGCCTGGCCAGTGTGAGGGAGAGACAGACGGAGCAGCCAGGCCAGTGTGAGGGAGAGAGAGATGGAATTACACAACTTCCCCAGGCCTTTATAGCCTATCGGCTAGAACACAGAAAATAATGTTTTGTGATCACTGAACTGTGATTTTAATTAATACATTTTTTATTTAACCTTTATTTAACTAGGCAAGTTAATTAAGAACAAATTCTTATTTACACTTGACGGCCTACTTAAGGATCCCAACTTCATTAAAATGTTTAAACGTTCACACCCCTACTCTGGATCGACATGTACAACAGCGTGTTCCAGTTCCCACTAATATCCAGCAGCTTCACACAGCCATTGAAGAGGAGTGGGGCAACATTCCTCTGGCCACAGTCAGCAGCCTGATCAACTCTATGTGAAGGAGATGTGTGGCACTGCATGAGGCAAATGGAGGTCACACCAGATACTGACTGGTTCTGATCCACACTCCTACCTTTTTATTAAAGGTATCTGTGACCAACAGATGTATATCTGTATTCCCAGTCATGTGAAATCCATAGATTAGGGCCTAATGAATTTATTTCAGTTGACTGATTTTACTGTAACTCAGTAAAACCTTTGAATTTGTTGCGTGTTGTGTTTATATTTTTGTTCAGTGTAAGAGGTTAGCTCAGCTGACATGTTGTTTTGTTCATAAGGATCCCCATTAGCCGACGCCAATGGTGACAGCTAGTCTGACTTGGGTCCGACATATAACGAAAAATACATTACAGACAAAAGACTACAATTAACATACGTTTAAAACTGTGTGTGTGTGTGTGCGTGCATCTATTAGTTACACATACATTTCAGTACATACACACAACAAGTAGGTCACAATGATTAAATGTCACCATTTGGCATATTGAAAGGAGACCATGTTGAAATGACACCACTCTTACAGGCAGACTGCTGATGTTCCAGTCAATCCTGAACCTTTCTTATATCTTCCTGTATACAGTTTGACCAGTCATGCTTCATCTTCCTCTCCCAGTTTAAAGTCCATTGTGATATTAAAGATGGTGGTGGCAGTCTGCCAACTCATTTCCTTTTTCTCGACTGTAATAATGTATTAAGCAGCTTGGGGTGTTTGTTCTGCGTTCTCCCCTGGTAGTATGGGGATGATGATATGTGGACCACGGAAATGAACAGAAATAGTGTGATACCTGTTGTACCTTCAGTCTCAGGACAGGAAACAACATCAACAGAGATATCAAGAGCTGTACAATGGCCAACAGTGTTTGACAGAATCCTAATGCCAATAAGCAGTTTCATTAATTTATGCCCTGAGGGGATGTATCTTTTCATTTCTGTCTTATTCATGTTGTTATGTCGATCATACAATAGGAGGACATCAATGGTACAGGTACTTGGAGAAGACTGTGATTTACTTAAAAAGGTCTATTTGCTCATTAGAACAGAACACAATAACAATAAAAGCATTGAAAAGGAGGGAAAGAAAGAGATTAAGGAGAAAAGGAGCATACCAACCACGCAGTTTGTGTTTCCAGCTCTTCTTCTCTGACTCTATGTGCCAGAGACAGTTGCATCATTAGGAGGGCCAATTTGATACAACGAATATAGCCTAGTTTTATTATGAGTAAACAGAGGAGGTATTGCGTGAGGTTTAGTGGTTTGGTTGCATGCTTGAAAATTCATTCTCTTTTTTTTTCTTTTATACTGAGATGAAATACCAACTTCCTGGTTCTTCTCTTGGGTTGTGGGAATTGGTGTGGAGTTCAGATGCACTTGTGCGTTCCAAAATAGACGGAAGAAGCGCATAAGAGAGATGATACAGTATAGGGAGGGTGCATCCCAAATAGCACCCTATTCCCTATATAGTGTCACATAGGGCCCTGATCAAAAGTAGTGCACTATATAGGGAATAGGGTGCCATTTGCGACGATCCCACAGTGTAGTGTAGGGAGACTTTGCTCAAGGAACAAGTGAGTGAGTCTAGGAAAAGCTGTTGATTATTAATTAGAGTCATGGAGAGAGAGAGAGAGCCCTGGAGCCTTGTATTCACATGAAGACAAACATATACATGGGATACTTCAGGATGGCTCATGTGTTTGAAAACACCATCATCAAACCCAATAAAACACTGAGTTCAGGAAGACACTCTTTCTCTAAAGAGCGTGTGATTCACATGTAGGACTAGTAGGGGAAAATGTTTTTAACTTGAACAGAACTGAATGACCAGGTACTGAGGTACTGTTCCCATCCCTGAACAAGGTACTGAGGTACTGTTCACATCCCTGACCAGGTACTGAGGTACTGTTCCCATCCCTGAACAAGGTACTGAGGTACTGTTCCCATCCCTGAACAAGGTACTGAGGTACTGTTCCCATCCCTGAACAAGGTACTGAGGTACTGTTCCCATCCCTGAACAAGGTACTGAGGTACTGTTCCCATCCCTGAACAAGGTACTGAGGTACTGTTCCCATCCCTGACCAGGTACTGAGGTACTGTTCCCATCCCTGAACAAGGTACTGAGGTACTGTTCCCATCCCTGAACAAGGTACTGAGGTACTGTTCCCATCCCTGAACCAGGTACTGAGGTACTGTTCCCATCCCTGACCAGGTACTGAGGTACTGTTCCCATCCCTGACCAGGTACTGAGGTACTGTTCACATCCCTGACCAGGTACTGAGATACTGTTCACATCCCTGACCAGGTACTGAGGTACTGTTCACATCCCTGACCAGGTACTGAGATACTGTTCACATCCCTGACCAGGTACTGAGGTACTGTTCCCATCCCTGACCAGGTACTGAGGTACTGTTCCCATCCCTGACCAGGTACTGAGGTACTGTTCACATCCCTGACCAGGTACTGAGGTACTGTTCCCATCCCTGACCAGGTACTGAGGTACTGTTCCCATCCCTGACCAGGTACTGAGGTACTGTTCCCATCCCTGACCAGGTACTGAGGTACTGTTCCCATCCCTGACCAGGTACTGAGGTACTGTTCACATCCCTGACCAGGTACTGTTCCCATCCCTGACCAGGTACTGAGGTACTGTTCACATCCCTGACCAGGTACTGAGGTACTGTTCCCATCCCTGACCAGGTACTGAGGTACTGTTCCCATCCCTGACCAGGTACTGAGGTACTGTTCCCATCCCTGACCAGGTACTGTTCACATCCCTGACCAGGTACTGTTCCCATCCCTGACCAGGTACTGTGGTACTGTTCACATCCCTGACCAGGTACTGTGGTACTGTTCCCATCCCTGACCAGGTGCTGAGGTACTGTTCCCATCCCTGACCAGGTACTGAGGTACTGTTCCCATCCCTGACCAGGTACTGAGGTACTGTTCCCATCCCTGACCAGGTACTGAGGTACTGTTCCCATCCCTGACCAGGTACTGAGGTACTGTTCCCATCCCTGACCAGGTACTGTTCACATCCCTGACCAGGTACTGTTCACATCCCTGACCAGGTACTGAGGTACTGTTCACATCCCTGACCAGGTACTGAGGTACTGTTCACATCCCTGACCAGGTACTGAGGTACTGTTCCCATCCCTGACCAGGTACTGAGGTACTGTTCACATCCCTGACCAGGTACTGAGGTACTGTTCCCATCCCTGACCAGGTACTGAGGTACTGTTCACATCCCTGACCAGGTACTGAGGTACTGTTCACATCCCTGACCAGGTACTGAGGTACTGTTCACATCCCTGACCAGGTACTGTTCACATCCCTGACCAGGTACTGAGGTACTGTTCCCATCCCTGACCAGGTACTGAGGTACTGTTCCCATCCCTGACCAGGTACTGAGGTACTGTTCCCATCCCTGACCAGGTTCTAGGATACTGTTCCCATCCCTGACCAGGTTCCTGTTCACATCCCTGACCAGGTACTGTTCCCATCCCTGACCAGGTACTGTTCCCATCCCTGACCAGGTACTGAGGTACTGTTCCCATCCCTGACCAGGTACTGAGGTACTGTTCACATCCCTGACCAGGTACTGAGGTACTGTTCCCATCCCTGACCAGGTACTGAGGTACTGTTCACATCCTCATCCTGGTGGTTTTGCTGTATTTCCTGCCTCTGTGGTTTAAACCATAGAAATATAATTAATTATATTTATTTGGTTTAAACTGTATGTTGCTGTGGGATGAAATGTTGAAATCAGAGTTGTTGAAGTGAGGAACAGATGAAGTTTTTCCTCAACAAATTATCACAATAATTTGCTCTATTTGGAGCCATGCTCTCAATCGGACTGACTTGAACTAACAGTGTCCGTGAAGTTTGTATGGCTGTAACAAAGACTATCGAGTTCAGCTATGGAGACTTCTCCGATTGTTTTCAGCTGTCCTGAGTTATCATGGGTTGTTGGACCGACACTTCTGCTCTGTCTCTGACATCCCGCCCGAGAGCTGTCACGTGTCAAATATTCATTGAAGTTCAAAGCCTCTGGGAATCTTATCCAATAACCAACTGTTCATTCTCATCCATAGGTCCACCTTGTGGGACATCTTGTGATCCCAACCCATGTAGGAATGGCGGAGAGTGTGAGAAGAGCTCCGAGAGCACCGCTGGATATGCTTGTGCTTGTCTGGAGGGATTCACGGGCCTCTGCTGTGACACCCCCGTTAACATCAATTGCCTTTCATACGAATGTCAGCGGGAAAAGGCGTGCTCCTTGGGGGAACATGTGAGAACTCTATTTCTACGTCCCAAATGTCACACTAAATAGTGCACTACTTTCAACCAGAGCACATACAATCTGGCCCAAAGAGGCCTTGTCGAAGGTATTGCACTATAGAGGGAATAAGATGTCATTATGGACACATCCCATTTCTCCTTCTTCATTCTTCTCAGCCCTCCTCCTCCTCCTCTCAGAGCCTGATTTAATAGGAAATGTCACATGAAAATGAATATCTTAGTCTTTGAAGCAGTTCGAGTGTACTTTTGAAGGTTGGGAACAACAATGAATACTTCTGCCTTCAATGGGGGGTTAGCATGGCTTGGGGAAGGAAAGCGTGATGGTGGTGGCTCTGGTTATTTGTGGTGGCCATTTTGATTAGACTGGAATTAACTATTGCATATTTTAAGAGGCAGATTGAAATTGCATTTATGAAAGGGGCTCTTTTGTTCTAGATGGAGGCGTCTGTTGGCCACAGTCCGTTTTCAATTTCAGGCCTTTTATCTATGAAATGTTACGGTGATACAGGACAGAGGTTTTAATCATCAACTGCTGAGTGCCAATAGTTTCTCTATTATGCAAGAGGCGATGCATAGAGAGAAAAATATATTAAAATGGGCTAATTGTCTTTTTGTGACCTTCACTTGTGACTTCATTATGGAATTTGCCACAGATTTTACAATAACCGATTTTGTAATGGGTTTCTCAACCCACTCGAGAATATTCCGTAAGGCATTCTTAACCAGTCATAACACCTTAATGAGTGATGCAGGATTACGCATAACAACCTCCATAGCACAGTCACATTAATGGGAGCCCAGTGTTGATGGCATAGCAGCACTCGTATGTCAACCTGATCTGTTTGACATTGATTCTGCCTCAGTCTCATCTCTATAAGGGACTTCATCTGAATGAAAATGAACTCATCTTTCAACCTGAGAGCCTTGGTGACTCGAAGCAACTGTTAATATTAGTATCTTCTCTGATTAAGGATCTTGGTTTTATCATCTCTGACTCTTGAGTCAGATATATTATTATTGTCAAGATCATTCCTGATGAGATGTGATGTGAGCTGGAGTACGCTAGTCGAGCTAATGGCCTAGCTGTCTCCATCTATTCTTAGTTTCTCTATGATGGATTGATTTATTTATTTGTCTCGAACACCAATTGTTGCCCAATGGGCTTATAAGACACTATTTCTTTACGTACGTGTGCACAAAATACAAAACCAAATGGCATTTAACAAATTAAATGCATAGTTAGAGTGGCGCAGTAGTCGAAGGCCCCGCATCGCAGTGGCGTCACTACAGACAAGGGTTCGATCCCAGGTTGTTTCACAACTGGTCTTGACCGGGAGTCCCACAGGGTGGCGCACAATTGGCCCAGCGTTGTCCGGGTTAGGGAAGGTTTGGCCGGGGGGGCTTTATTTGGCTCATCACTCTCTAGCGACTCCTTGTGGCGCGCTGGGTGCCTGCAGGCTGACGACGGTCGTCAGTTGAACAGTATTTCTTCCGACACATTGGTGCAGCTGGCTTCCGGGTTAAGCGGGCGTTAAGAAGTACGGTTTGGTGGGTCATGTTTCCCCCCCGTGACTCGACCTTCGCCTCCCGAGCCCGTTGGGGAGTTGCAGTGATTAGACAAGATCAAAATTGAGGAGAAAAAGGGAGTAAAAAAAATAAAAATAAAAATGCATAGTTAGTAATCTTCAGAAAGTACAGCTTTCACCTTGTCACATTAAACAAACGATACACTTCTTCTCTCTGTGTCACTGCAGCTGTCCTGTTTCACTGCCTAACATTGTGCTGTTACAGTTCTTTACTCACTTGTTCTGCTGGGGAGAGGGATCTGTCTCCATTAACACTGTCTTGTTCTGCTGGGGAGAGGGATCTGTCTCCACTAACCCTGTCTTGTTCTGCTAGGGAGAGGGATCTGTCTCCATTAACACTGTCTTGTTCTGCTGGGGAGAGTGATCTGTCTCCACTAACACTGTCTTGTTCTGGTAGGGAGAGTGATCTGTCTCCACTAACACTGTCTTGTTCTGCTGGGGAGAGGGATCTGTCTCCATTAACACTGTCTTGTTCTGCTAGGGAGAGGGATCTGTCTCCATTAACACTGTCTTGTTCTGCTAGGGAGAGTGATCTGTCTCCACTAACCCTGTCTTGTTCTACTAGGGAGAGTGATCTGTCTCCACTAACCCTGTCTTGTTCTGCTAGGGAGAGTGATCTGTCTCCACTAACCCTGTCTTGTTCTACTAGGGAGAGTGATCTGTCTCCACTAACACTGTCTTGTTCTACTAGGGAGAGTGATCTGTCTCCACTAACCCTGTCTTGTTCTGCTAGGGAGAGTGATCTGTCTCCACTAACCCTGTCTTGTTCTACTAGGGAGAGTGATCTGTCTCCACTAACCCTGTCTTGTTCTGCTAGGGAGAGTGATCTGTCTCCACTAACCCTGTCTTGTTCTACTAGGGAGAGTGATCTGTCTCCACTAACACTGTCTTGTTCTACTAGGGAGAGTGATCTGTCTCCACTAACCCTGTCTTGTTCTGCTAGGGAGAGTGATCTGTCTCCACTAACCTTGTCTTGTTCTATTAGGGAGATTGATCTGTCTCCACTAACCCTGTCTTGTTCTACTAGGGAGAGTGATCTGTCTCCACTAACCCTGTCTTGTTCTACTAGGGAGAGAGATCTGTCTCCACTAACCCTGTCTTGTTCTACTAGGGAGAGTGATCTGTCTCCACTAACCCTGTCTTGTTCTGCTAGGGAGAGTGATCTGTCTCCACTAACCCTGTCTTGTTCTACTAGGGAGAGTGATCTGTCTCCACTAACCCTGTCTTGTTCTACTAGGGAGAGTGATCTGTCTCCACTAACCCTGTCTTGTTCTGCTAGGGAGAGTGATCTGTCTCCACTAACCCTGTCTTGTTCTGCTAGGGAGAGTGATCTGTCTCCACTAACCCTGTCTTGTTCTACTAGGGAGAGTGATCTGTCTCCACTAACCCTGTCTTTACCTTTTAATCTAAGTGTGTTTTCTCAAGCTGACTTGAGGCCTGGTTTGTTTTTGTCGTGTGTGTGTGTGCGCTTGTGCGTGCAAACGTGTGTGTTTGTTTTACATGTGTTTGTGTATATGCTGAAGTCTGTGTGTGTGTGTGTGTGCGTGTGTCTGCAGACCTCTCCTGAGTGTGCAGCCTCAGTCTGGCAGTGTTCAGATGGCACCACAGGCCCACAGTGCAGGAGGCAGCGTGGCCCGTGCAGCCCTTCGCCCTGCCACAACAACGCCAGCTGTTTAGTCCAGGGAGAGGACTACGTCTGCAGGTGAGACATGGAAGTATATTCAGGATGTAGGTGAAGACATGGCAGTATATTCAGGATGTAGGTGAGACACATGGCAGTATATTCAGGATGTAGGTGAGACACATGGCAGTATATTCAGGATGTAGGTGAGACACATGGCGGTATATTCAGGATGTAGGTGAGACACATGGCAGTATATTCAGGATGTAGGTGAGACACATGGCAGTATATTCGGGATGTAGGTGAGACACATGGCAGTATATTCAGGATGTAGGTGAAGACACATGGCAGTATATTCCGGATGTAGGTGAGACACATGGCAGTATATTCAGGATGTAGGTGAGACACATGGCAGTATATTCAGGATGTAGGTGAGACACATGGCAGTATATTCAGGATGTAGTTGAGACACATGGCAGTATATTCGGGATGTAGGTGAGACACGTGGCAGTATATTCAGGATGTAGGTGAAGACACATGGCAGTATATTCAGGATGTAGGTGAGACACATGGCAGTATATTCAGGATGTAGGTGAGACACATGGCGGTATATTCAGGATGTAGGTGAGACACATGGCAGTATATTCAGGATGTAGGTGAGACACATGGCAGTATATTCGGGATGTAGGTGAGACACATGGCAGTATATTCAGGATGTAGGTGAGACACATGGCAGTATATTCAGGATGTAGGTGAGACATGGCAGTATATTCAAGATGTAGTTGAGACACGTGGCAGTATATTCAGGATGTAGGTGAGACACGTGGCAGTATATTCAGGATGTAGGTGAGACACGTGGCAGTATATTCAGGATGTAGGTGAGACACATGGCAGTATATTCAGGATGTAGGTGAGACACATGGCAGTATATTCAGGATGTAGGTGAGACACATGGCAGTATATTCAGGATGTAGGTGAGACACATGGCAGTATATTCAGGATGTAGGTGAGACACATGGCAGTATATTCAGGATGTAGGTGAGACACATGGCAGTATATTCAGGATGTAGGTGAGACACATGGCAGTATATTCAGGATGTAGGTGAGACACATGGCAGTATATTCGGGATGTAGGTGAGACACATGGCAGTATATTCAGGATGTAGGTGAGACACATGGCAGTATATTCAGGATGTAGTTGAGACACATGGCAGTATATTCAGGATGTAGGTGAGACACATGGCAGTATATTCGGGATGTAGGTGAGACACATGGCAGTATATTCAGGATGTAGGTGAGACACATGGCAGTATATTCAGGATGTAGGTGAGACATGGCAGTATATTCAAGATGTAGTTGAGACACGTGGCAGTATATTCAGGATGTATGTGAGACACGTGGCAGTATATTCAGGATGTAGGTGAGACACGTGGCAGTATATTCAGGATGTAGGTGAGACACGTGGCAGTATATTCAGGATGTAGGTGAGACACGTGGCAGTATATTCAGGATGTAGGTGAGACACGTGGCAGTATATTCAGGATGTAGGTGAGACACATGGCAGTATATTCAGGATGTAGGTGAGACACATGGCAGTATATTCAGGATGTAGGTGAGACACATGGCAGTATATTCAGGATGTAGGTGAGACACATGGCAGTATATTCAGGATGTAGGTGAGACACATGGCAGTATATTCAGGATGTAGGTGAGACACATGGCAGTATATTCAGGATGTAGGTGAGACACATGGCAGTATATTCAGGATGTAGGTGAGACACATGGCAGTATATTCAGGATGTAGGTGAGACACATGGCAGTATATTCAGGATGTAGGTGAGACACATGGCAGTATATTCAGGATGTAGGTGAGACACATGGCAGTATATTCAGGATGTAGGTGAGACACATGGCAGTATATTCAGGATGTAGGTGAGACATGGCAGTATATTCAGGATGTAGGTGAGACACATTGCAGTATATTCAGGATGTAGGTGAGACACATGGCAGTATATTCAGGATGTAGGTGAGACACATGGCAGTATATTCAGGATGTAGGTGAGACACATGGCAGTATATTCAGGATGTAGGTGAGACATGGCAGTATATTCAGGATGTAGGTGAGACACATGGCAGTATATTCAGGATGTAGGTGAGACACATGGCAGTATATTCAGGATGTAGTTGAGACACATGGCAGTATATTCAGGATGTAGTTGAGACACATGGCAGTATATTCAGGATGTAGGTGAGACACATGGCAGTATATTCAGGATGTAGTTGAGACACATGGCAGTATATTCAGGATGTAGGTGAGACATGGCAGTATATTCAAGATGTAGTTGAGACTCGTGGCAGTATATTCAGGATGTAGGTGAGACACATGGCAGTATATTCAGGATGTAGGTGAGACACATGGCAGTATATTCGGGATGTAGGTGAGACACATGGCAGTATATTCGGGATGTAGGTGAGACACATGGCAGTATATTCAGGATGTAGGTGAGACACATGGCAGTATATTCAGGATGTAGGTGAGACACATGGCAGTATATTCAGGATGTAGGTGAGACACATGGCAGTATATTCAGGATGTAGGTGAGACACATGGCAGTATATTCGGGATGTAGGTGAGACACATGGCGGTATATTCAGGATGTAGGTGAGACACATGGCGGTATATTCAGGATGTAGGTGAGACACATGGCAGTATATTCAGGATGTAGGTGAGACACATGGCAGTATATTCAGGATGTAGGTGAGACATGGCAGTATATTCAGGATGTAGTTGAGACACGTGGCAGTATATTCAGGATGTAGTTGAGACACGTGGCAGTATATTCAGGATGTAGGTGAGACACATGGCAGTATATTCAGGATGTAGGTGAGACACATGGCAGTATATTCAGGATGTAGGTGAGACACATGGCAGTATATTCAGGATGTAGGTGAGACACATGGCAGTATATTCAGGATGTAGGTGAGACATGGCAGTATATTCAAGATGTAGGTGAGACATGGCAGTATATTCAGGATGTAGGTGAGACACATGGCAGTATATTCAGGATGTAGGTGAGACACATGGCAGTATATTCAGGATGTAGGTGAGACACATGGCAGTATATTCAGGATGTAGTTGAGACAAATGGCAGTATATTCAGGATGTAGGTGAGACACATGGCAGTATATTCAGGATGTAGGTGAGACACATGGCAGTATATTCAGGATGTAGGTGAGACACATGGCAGTATATTCAGGATGTAGTTGAGACACATGGCAGTATATTCAGGATGTAGTTGAGACACATGGCAGTATATTCAGGATGTAGGTGAGACATGGCAGTATATTCAGGATGTAGGTGAGACACATGGCAGTATATTCAGGATGTAGGTGAGACACATGGCAGTATATTCAGGATGTAGGTGAGACACATGGCAGTATATTCAGGATGTAGTTGAGACACATGGCAGTATATTCAGGATGTAGTTGAGACACATGGCAGTATATTCAGGATGTAGGTGAGACATGGCAGTATATTCAGGATGTAGGTGAGACACATGGCAGTATATTCAGGATGTAGGTGAGACACATGGCAGTATATTCAGGATGTAGCTGAGACATGGCAGTATATTCAGGATGTAGCTGAGACATGGCAGTATATTCAGGATGTAGGTGAGACACATGGCAGTATATTCAGGATGTAGGTGAGACACATGGCAGTATATTCAGGATGTAGTTGAGACACGTGGCAGTATATTCAGGATGTAGTTGAGACACGTGGCAGTATATTCAGGATGTAGGTGAGACACATGGCAGTATATTCAGGATGTAGGTGAGACACGTGGCAGTATATTCAGGATGTAGTTGAGACACGTGGCAGTATATTCAGGATGTAGTTGAGACACGTGGCAGTATATTCAGGATGTAGGTGAGACACATGGCAGTATATTCAGGATGTAGGTGAGACACATGGCAGTATATTCAGGATGTAGCTGAGACATGGCAGTATATTCAAGATGTAGGAGAGACATGGCAGTATATTCAGGATGTAGGTGAGACACATGGCAGTATATTCAGGATGTAGTTGAGACACGTGGCAGTATATTCAGGATGTAGGTGAGACACGTGGCAGTATATTCAGGATGTAGGTGAGACACATGGCAGTATATTCAGGATGTAGGTGAGACACATGGCAGTATATTCAGGATGTAGGTGAGACACATGGCGGTATATTCAGGATGTAGGTGAGACACGTGGCAGTATATTCAGGATGTAGGTGAGACACATGGCAGTATATTCAGGATGTAGGTGAGACACATGGCAGTATATTCAGGATGTAGGTGAGACACATGGCAGTATATTCAGGATGTAGCTGAGACATGGCAGTATATTCAAGATGTAGGTGAGACATGGCAGTATAGTCAGGATGTAGGTGAGACACATGGCAGTATATTCAGGATGTAGTTGAGACACGTGGCAGTATATTCAGGATGTAGGTGAGACACATGGCAGTATATTCAGGATGTAGTTGAGACACGTGGCAGTATATTCAGGATGTAGGTGAGACACATGGCAGTATATTCAGGATGTAGGTGAGACAGATGGCAGTATATTCAGGATGTAGGTGAGACACATGGCGGTATTTTCAGGATGTAGTTGAGACACATGGCAGTATATTCAGGATGTAGGTGAGACACATGGCAGTATATTCAGGATGTAGGTGAGACACATGGCAGTATATTCAGGATGTAGGTGAGACACATGGCAGTATATTCAGGATGTAGTTGAGACACATGGCAGTATATTCAGGATGTAGGTGAGACACATGGCAGTATATTCAGGATGTAGGTGAGGCACATGGCAGTATATTCAGGATGTAGTTCTGACACATGGCCGTATATGCAGGATGTAGGTGAGACACATGGCAGTATATTCAGGATGTAGGTGAGACACATGGCAGTATATTCAGGATGTAGGTGAGACACATGGCAGTATATTCAGGATGTAGGTGAGACACATGGCAGTATATTCAGGATGTAGGTGAGACACATGGCAGTATATTCAGGATGTAGTTCTGATACATGGCCGTATATTCAGGATGTAGGTGAGACACGTGGCAGTCTATTCAGGATGTAGTTGAGACACATGGCAGTATATTCAGGATGTAGGTGAGGCACATGGCAGTATATTCAGGATGTAGTTCTGACACATGGCAGTATATTCAGGATGTAGGTGAGACACATGGCAGTATATTCAGGATGTAGATGAGACACATGGCAGTATATTCAGGATGTAGTTCTGACACATGGCAGTATATTCAGGATGTAGCTGAGACATGGCAGTATATTCAAGATGTAGGTGAAACATGGCAGTATATTCAGGATGTAGGTGAGACACATGGCAGTATATTCAGGATGTAATTGAGACACGTGGCAGTATATTCAGGATGTAGGTGAGACACATGGCAGTATATTCAGGATGTAGGTGAGACACATGGCAGTATATTCAGGATGTAGGTGAGACACATGGCAGTATATTCAGGATGTAGGTGAGACACATGGCGGTATATTCAGGATGTAGGTGAGACACGTGGCAGTATATTCAGGATGTAGGTGAGACACATGGCAGTATATTCAGGATGTAGGTGAGACACATGGCAGTATATTCAGGATGTAGTTCTGATACATGGCCGTATATTCAGGATGTAGGTGAGACACGTGGCAGTCTATTCAGGATGTAGTTGAGACACATGGCAGTATATTCAGGATGTAGGTGAGGCACATGGCAGTATATTCAGGATGTAGTTCTGACACATGGCAGTATATTCAGGATGTAGGTGAGACACATGGCAGTATATTCAGGATGTAGATGAGACACATGGCAGTATATTCAGGATGTAGTTCTGACACATGGCAGTATATTCAGGATGTAGCTGAGACATGGCAGTATATTCAAGATGTAGGTGAAACATGGCAGTATATTCAGGATGTAGGTGAGACACATGGCAGTATATTCAGGATGTAGTTGAGACACGTGGCAGTATATTCAGGATGTAGGTGAGACACATGGCAGTATATTCAGGATGTAGGTGAGACACATGGCAGTATATTCAGGATGTAGGTGAGACACATGGCAGTATATTCAGGATGTAGGTGAGACACATGGCGGTATATTCAGGATGTAGGTGAGACACGTGGCAGTATATTCAGGATGTAGGTGAGACACATGGCAGTATATTCAGGATGTAGCTGAGACATGGCAGTATATTCAAGATGTAGGTGAGACATGGCAGTATAGTCAGGATGTAGGTGAGACACATGGCAGTATATTCAGGATGTAGTTGAGACACGTGGCAGTATATTCAGGATGTAGGTGAGACACATGGCGGTATATTCAGGATGTAGGTGAGACATGGCAGTATATTCAGGATGTAGTTGAGACACGTGGCAGTATATTCAGGATGTAGTTGAGACACGTGGCAGTATATTCAGGATGTAGGTGAGACACATGGCAGTATATTCAGGATGTAGGTGAGACACATGGCGGTATATTCAGGATGTAGTTGAGACACATGGCAGTATATTCAGGATGTAGGTGAGACACATGGCAGTATATTCAGGATGTAGTTGAGACACATGGCAGTATATTCAGGATGTAGGTGAGACACATGGCAGTATATTCAGGATGTAGGTGAGACACATGGCAGTATATTCAGGATGTAGGTGAGACACATGGCAGTATATTCAGGATGTAGGTGAGACACATGGCAGTATATTCAGGATGTAGTTGAGACACATGGCAGTATATTCAGGATGTAGGTGAGACACATGGCAGTATATTCAGGATGTAGGTGAGGCACATGGCAGTATATTCAGGATGTAGTTCTGACACATGGCCGTATATGCAGGATGTAGGTGAGACACATGGCAGTATATTCAGGATGTAGGTGAGACACATGGCAGTATATTCAGGATGTAGGTGAGACACATGGCAGTATATTCAGGATGTAGGTGAGACACATGGCAGTATATTCAGGATGTAGGTGAGACACATGGCAGTATATTCAGGATGTAGTTCTGATACATGGCCGTATATTCAGGATGTAGGTGAGACACGTGGCAGTCTATTCAGGATGTAGTTGAGACACATGGCAGTATATTCAGGATGTAGGTGAGGCACATGGCAGTATATTCAGGATGTAGTTCTGACACATGGCAGTATATTCAGGATGTAGGTGAGACACATGGCAGTATATTCAGGATGTAGATGAGACACGTGGCAGTATATTCAGGATGTAGTTCTGACACATGGCAGTATATTCAGGATGTAGGTGAGACACATGGCAGTATATTCAGGATGTAGGTGAGACACATGGCAGTATATTCAGGATGTAGGTGAGACACGTGGCAGTATATTCAGGATGTAGGTGAGACACATGGCAGTATATTCAGGATGTAGGTGAGACACATGGCAGTATATTCAGGATGTAGGTGAGACACATGGCAGTATATTCAGGATGTAGGTGAGACACATGGCAGTATATTCAGGATGTAGGTGAGACACATGGCAGTATATTCAGGATGTAGGTGAGACACATGGCCGTATATTCAGGATGTAGTTGAGACAAATGGCAGTATATTCAGGATGTAGGTGAGACACATGGCAGTATATTCAGGATGTAGGTGAGACACATGGCAGTATATTCAGGATGTAGTTCTGACACATGGCAGTATATTCAGGATGTAGGTGAGACATGGCAGTATATTCAGGATGTAGTTGAGACACATGGCAGTATATTCAGGATGTAGTTGAGACACATGGCAGTATATTCAGGATGTAGGTGAGACACATGGCAGTATATTCAGGATGTAGGTGAGACATGGCAGTATATTCAGGATGTAGGTGAGACATGGCAGTATATTCAGGATGTAGGTGAGACACGTGGCAGTATATTCAGGATGTAGGTGAGACACATGGCAGTATATTCAGGATGTAGTTGAGACACGTGGCAGTATATTCAGGATGTAGGTGAGACACATGGCAGTATATTCAGGATGTAGGTGTTAGTTAGAGCTTAGCTAGCAACACCAGGGTTAGAGCATGGGGCTTAGCTGGCAACACCAGGATTAGATCATGGGGCTTAGCTGGCAACACCAGGGTTAGATCATGGGGCTTAGCTAGCAACACCAAGGTTAGAGCATGGGGCTTAGCTAGCAACACCAGGGTTAGATCATGGGGCTTAGCTAGCAACACCAGGGTTAGATCATGGGGCTTAGCTAGCAACACCAGGATTAGAGCATGGGGCTTAGCTAGCAACACCAGGGTTAGAGCATGGTGCTTAGCTAGCAACACCAGGGTTAGAGCATGGTGCTTAGCTAGCAACACCAGGGTTAGAGCATGGGGCTTAGCTAGCAACACCACCGTTAGAGCATGGGGCTTAGCTAGCAACACCAGGGTTAGAGCATGGGGCTTAGCTAGCAACACCAGGGTTAGAGCATGGTGCTTAGCTAGTGTTAGTAAAACGTTTACTGTTGACAGGAGAACAAGAGGAGACAATAGGACGAGGTGGATAATTTTATAATAAGGCAGGTTTATTCAAGTGTAAAAATATTATGCAAAGCGTGCAGCACGGCTCTTTCTATCTGATCCGTATGGGGTCGTCAGGAAAAGAGGGAGTTTCCACAGTAGTACAGTTTTATATATAGACAACAAGCAAAGTAGGTTGATCTGCGAGTCTGGCCTTCCGATTGGACGATCTGGGTCTTGGGTATTCCTGTACAGGCCTGGTGTCCACGTTCCATTGGTTCCTGAGGTAGTTCTTTGTCTGGAGCTCCAACCCTGAGTTGTGTGTGTCTGAGTGATTGTCATGGGGGAGGGGAGTTGTGGGTGTCGTGCATGTGTCCAATGAGTCCAGCTTATGTCCAATATAAAAGGGAGTGTGTATATTGTGTCAACCATAGCTAATGTTGAGAAGTTGTTAAAACAAGTTACCAATATCTAATACAATTCCTTACACTAGCAACACCAGGGTTAGAGCAAGGGCCTCAGCTGGCAACACCAGGATTAGATCATGGGGCTTAGCTAGCAACACCAAGGTTAGAGCATTGGGCTTAGCTAGCAACACCAGGGTTAGAGCACTGGGCTTAGCTAGCAACACCAGGGTTGTGGCAGGTAGTCTAGTGTTTCAGAGTGTTGGGCCGATAACCGAAAGGTTGCTGGTTCAAATTCCCAAGTTGTCTAGGTGACAAATCTGCCGATGTGCCCTTGAGCAAGGCACTTCACCCTAATTGCTCCCGTAAATCGTTCTGCTAAGTGACTAAAATGTAAATGTACTGTGTTACTGTGAATGTAGGCGCCTAGTTAAATAAGGGTAAAATATAATAAAGGTCCTAGATAAAAGCGTCTGCTATGCTGTTGCTTCTATGTTCTTCTAATAAGCTCAGGACAGGAAGCATCTTTAATAATAGGTCATTATTTTCCTTTATATACTTCAGATGAGGGCTGGGAATTGCCAGGGACATCACGATACGATATTATCACAATACTTAGGTGCTGATAGGTGCGATTCTCACAACTCACAATTCTATATGTATTGCGATTCAAATTTGATATTGCTATTTAATGTTCCAAACATATTGCTCACCATAGTTCTGCTGCAGAGGTATTTAAAACACATAAAAAAATTATTGAACTTTTATTTAACTAGGCAAGTTAGTTAAGAACAAATTCTTATTTACAATGACGGCCTACCCCGGCCAAACCCTAACCTGGACGACGCTGGGCCAATTGTGCGTCGCCCTATGGGACTCCCAATCACGTCCGGGTCGTGATACAGCCTGGAATTGAACCAGGGTCTGTAGTGACGCCTCTAGCACTGAGATGCAGTGTTTTAGACCGCTGGGCATGAAAATAAAAGTGCTGAAAACATGTTGGCTCAGTATTTAAAGCTACAATATGTAACTTTTTGGACGACCTGACCCAAATTCACATAGAAATATGCTTTATAGATCTGGCGTTCTCGTTGAAAGCAAGTCTAAAAAGCCGTAGATCTGTTCTATGTGCGCTATTTCTATGTTTCCCGTTCAAAAGTTTAGTTTTTGCTTTCGGTTTTGTACACCAGCTTCAAACAGCTGAAAATACAGTATTTTTGGTTATGGAAAATATATTTCACAGCGGTTTAGATTGTACAATGATTCTCTACACAATGACTGCTTGTTTTGTCACATAACTGAAATTGGACGGACTATTCAAATCTTTGCAACCAGGAAATGCCAGAGCGATTTCAGGATATTGTATCTTTAACAATAAGACGGAGAACAAGCTATAGGATGAAAAATACCGGCGTTTGGGCGCAGGTACAGCCGGCTAGCGGTTTACTTGGAGTCAAAAAGCCATATAATATTGTCCAAAGATAAGATCACCATATGTAGCTGTATCGATTCCCCCCCCCCATCACTACCTCCGATCTGTGTAATGATATTTGTTGGTTATTAACATTTCTTCAAAGAATGTATACATTTTCTCCCTTTTAAGCTGCTCTCTGGTGATCATGACAAAGAGTGATGGCAACGCATAATATTTTAGAGGTACTTACCATTTAGGATGGGTGATTTTCAGGCCCTGTTCTAGAGCTATTGTTTCAGCTGTCTCAGGCAATAGTACTCAGAGGATATGAAGGGTAAAGTTCAGGCCAGTCAATACATTCAAAAGTCTTCTCTGAGTCAGGTGGACGTAGAGGTGGACGTAGAGGTGGACGTAGAGGTGGACGTAGAGGTGGACGTAGAGGTGGACGTAGAGGTGGACGTAGAGGTGGACGTAGAGGTGGACGTAGAGGTGGACGTAGAGGTGGAAAAGTTACATCGGAACACATTTCAGCATTTAATTCAACATTTTTGAGCAACCTCTTTTTTTGAGAATGGTATATTAGTATTGAATGAGAGTGACCTGATGACGTATGGGAGTTGACTGAGCCACAGTGTCATGGGTGAATGGTTCTCTAGTGGGAGAGCAAGGGAGGGCAGTGCCCAGATAAATGGGTAACGGTCTCACGGGACACACAGCTCTCTGTGTGTGTGTGTGTGTGTGTGTGTGTGTGTGTCTTTGTGTCTGTCAAATGGGACCAACTCCTTTATGTGTGTGTGTGTGTGTCTTTGTGTGTGTCACATGGGACCAACTGGTAATAACAATGGGAACATGGTGCAGCCTGACCCCATGACATTATTTCATAGCTCAGGATGGGAGATGGGTTCCAAGCAGAGAATGGGACGTGTCTGTCTGTTGGGTAGAGGATAGTGTAGATAAGGAGACATGTCTGTTGGGTAGAGGATAGTGTAGAGAAGGAGACATGTCTGTTGGGTAGAGGATAGTGTAGAGAAGGAGACATGTCTGTTGGGTAGAGGATAGTGTAGAGAAGGGGACATGTCTGTTGGGTAGAGGATAGTGTAGAGAAGGAGACATGTCTGTATGTTGGGTAGAGGATAGTGTAGAGAAGGGGACATGTCTGTATGTTGGGTAGAGGATAGTGTAGAGAAGGAGACATGTCTGTGTGTTGGGTAGAGGATAGTGTAGATAAGGAGACATGTCTGTTGGGTAGAGGATAGTGTAGAGAAGGAGACATGTCTGTTGGGTAGAGGATAGTGTAGAGAAGGAGACATGTCTGTTGGGTAGAGGATAGTGTAGAGAAGGAGACATGTCTGTATGTTGGGTAGAAGATAGTGTAGAGAAGGAGACATGTCTGTGTGTTGGGTAGAAGATAGTGTAGAGAAGGAGACATGTCTCTGTGTTGGGTAGAGGATAGTGTAGAGAAGGAGACATGTGTGTTGGGTAGAGGATAGTGTAGAGAAGGAGACATGTCTGTTGGGTAGAGAAGGGGACATGTCTGTATGTTGGGTAGAGGATAGTGTAGAGAAGGAAACATGTCTGTTGGGTAGAGGATAGTGTAGAGAAGGAGACATGTCTGTTGGGTAGAGGATAGTGTAGAGAAGGAGACATGTCTGTTGGGTAGAGGATAGTGTAGAGAAGGAGACATGTCTGTGTGTTGGGTAGAGGATAGTGTAGAGAAGGAGACATGTCTGTCTGTTGGGTAGAAGATAGTGTAGAGAAGGAGACATGTCTGTGTGTTGGGTAGAAGATAGTGTAGAGAAGGAGACATGTCTCTGTGTTGGGTAGAGGATAGTGTAGAGAAGGAGACATGTCTGTGTTTTGGGTAGAGGATAGTGTAGAGAAGGAGACATGTCTGTCTGTTGGGTAGAGGATAGTGTAGAGAAGGAGACATGTCTGTCTGTTGGGTAGAAGATAGTGTAGAGAAGGAGACATGTCTGTGTGTTGGGTAGAGGATAGTGTAGAGAAGGAGACATGTCTGTATGTTGGGTAGAGGATAGTATAGAGAAGGAGACATGTCTGTTGGGTAGAGAAGGGGACATGTCTGTATGTTGGGTAGAGGATAGTGTAGAGAAGGAGACATGTCTGTTGGGTAGAGGATAGTGTAGAGAAGGAGACATGTCTGTGTGTTGGGTAGAGGATAGTGTAGAGAAGGAGACATGTCTGTGTGTTGGGTAGAGGATAGTGTAGAGAAGGAGACATGTCTGTATGTTGGGTAGAGGATAGTGTAGAGAAGGAGACATGTCTGTTGGGTAGAGAAGGGGACATGTCTGTATGTTGGGTAGAGGATAGTGTAGAGAAGGAGACATGTCTGTTGGGTAGAGGATAGTATAGAGAAGGAGACATGTCTGTTGGGTAGAGGATAGTGTAGAGAAGGAGACATGTCTGTTGGGTAGAGGATAGTATAGAGAAGGAGACATGTCTGTTGGGTAGAAGATAGTGTAGAGAAGGAGACATGTCTGTTGGGTAGAGGATAGTGTAGAGAAGGAGACATGTCTGTTGGGTAGAGGATAGTGTAGAGAAGGGGACATGTCTGTTGGGTAGAGGATAGTGTAGAGAAGGAGACATGTCTGTGTGTTGGGTAGAGGATAGTGTAGAGAAGGAGACATGTCTGTATGTTGGGTAGAAGATAGTGTAGAGAAGGAGACATGTCTGTGTGTTGGGTAGAAGATAGTGTAGAGAAGGAGACATGTCTCTGTGTTGGGTAGAGGATAGTGTAGAGAAGGAGACATGTCTGTGTTTTGGGTAGAGGATAGTGTAGAGAAGGAGACATGTCTGTCTGTTGGGTAGAAGATAGTGTAGAGAAGGAGACATGTCTCTGTGTTGGGTAGAGGATAGTGTAGAGAAGGAGACATGTCTGTATGTTGGGTAGAGGATAGTATAGAGAAGGAGACATGTCTGTTGGGTAGAGAAGGGGACATGTCTGTATGTTGGGTAGAGGATAGTGTAGAGAAGGAGACATGTCTGTTGGGTAGAGGATAGTGTAGAGAAGGAGACATGTCTGTGTGTTGGGTAGAGGATAGTGTAGAGAAGGAGACATGTCTGTGTGTTGGGTAGAGGATAGTGTAGAGAAGGAGACATGTCTGTATGTTGGGTAGAGGATAGTATAGAGAAGGAGACATGTCTGTTGGGTAGAGAAGGGGACATGTCTGTATGTTGGGTAGAGGATAGTGTAGAGAAGGAGACATGTCTGTTGGGTAGAGGATAGTATAGAGAAGGAGACATGTCTGTTGGGTAGAGGATAGTGTAGAGAAGGAGACATGTCTGTTGGGTAGAGGATAGTATAGAGAAGGAGACATGTCTGTTGGGTAGAGGATAGTGTAGAGAAGGAGACATGTCTGTTGGGTAGAGGATAGTGTAGAGAAGGAGACATGTCTGTTGGGTAGAGGATAGTGTAGAGAAGGGGACATGTCTGTTGGGTAGAGGATAGTGTAGAGAAGGGGACATGTCTGTCTGTTGGGTAGAGGATAGTGTAGAGAAGGAGACATGTCTGTGTGTTGGGTAGAGGATAATGTAGAGAAGGAGACATGTCTGTTGGGTAGAGGATAGTGTAGAGAAGGAGACATGTGTTTTGGGTAGAGGATAGTTCAGGCTAGTTGTATTTTATTGTTAGAGTTTTGGTGGGTGAGATTTTCATTGTATTCATGACACTTGAAACTTTAATGCAAAAGGACTTGATTTTCACTTTCCTAAAATGTAGATGCTGTAGTCACAATAGCACTTTAGTGCAATGGGGTTTATTTATAGTGATTCCAGTCCATTATCAAAATACATTTGTCAATTGTTAAAAGTACCATGGTTATGTAAATGTTTGATGAACCATGATACATGTCTCTCAGACTGCAGTGCTTTTCATCGTTGTGTGGATGTTATAGCTAGACATACAGTGTCTTCAGAAAGTATTCACACCCTTGACATTTTCCACGTTTTATTATGTTACAGCCTTAATTCACTATTTATTACATTTTGATTTTTTTTGTCACTGGCCTACGCACAATACCCTCCTAAATGTCAAAGTGGAATTATTTTTTTAGAATGTTTACAAATTAATTTAAAATGGAAAGCTGAAATAAGAATTCAACCATTTTGTTAAGGCAAGCCTAACTAAGTTGAGGAGTAAAAGTGTGCTTACAAGTCACATAATAAGTTGCATGAGCTCACTTTGTTTGCAAAAAAGCAGACATTGAATATCCCTTTGAACATGGTGAATTTATTAATAACACTTTGGATGGTGTGTCAATAAACCCAGTCACTACAAAGATACAGGTGTCCTTCGTAACTCGGTTGCCAGGGAGGAAGGAAACCACCCATGGTGATTTCACCGTGAGGCCAATGGTGATTTAAAATTTTACAGAGCTTAATGGTTGTGATATGAGAAAACTGAGGATGGATCAACAACATACAGCACTAGGTAGCCTAGTGGTTAGAGCTTTGTGCCAGTAACCGAAAGGTTGAGAGATCAAATCCATGAGCCGACAAGGTACAAATATGTAGTTTGGCCCCTGAACAAGGAAGTTAACCCACTGTTCCTAGGCTGTCATTGAAAATAAGAATTTGTTCTTAATTAACTGACTTGCCTAGTTAAATAAAGGTAAAATAAAAAATTGTAGTTACTCCACACTACTAACCTAAATGACAGAGTGAAAAGAAGGAAGCCTGTACAGAATACAAATATTCAACATGCATCCTGTTTGCAACAAGGCACTGAAGTAATACTGCGGCAAAGAAATTCATCTTTTGTTCTAAATACAAAGCGTTATGTTTGGGGCAAATCCAACACAAGACCTCACTGAGTATCACTCTTCATATTTTCCAGAATGGTGGTGGCTGCATCATCTTATGGGTATGCTTACACATGTTATGTTATATCCTACCCTGATAAAGGATGTTATAGCTTACACATGTTATGTTATATCCTACCCTGGTAAAGGCTCTTTGGCAGAAACATTGGTCAAATAAATCCACACCGAGGAGAGATGAGTGTTTGACTTTGTTTTTCAGCTCTACCACACCATGATCGTCTTGTCTGCATCTCCTCCTCTGTCATTATTATTATCAGAGGTCTGGTCTACATATCATGCCAGGTGTTATTGATACGTCTGACAGCCAGTTGCTCTCCTCCTCTTTCCTTTTATTATCAAAGGTCTGGTCTATATATCATGCCAGGTGTTATTGATACGTCTGACAGCCCGTTGCTCTCCTCCTCTGTCATTGTTATTATCAGAGGTCTGGTCTATATATCATGCCAGGTGTTATTGATACGTCTGACAGCCCATTGCTCTCCTCCTCTTTCCTTTTATTATCAAAGGTCTGGTCTATATATCATGCCAGGTGTAATTTATATTGATATGTCTGACAGCCAGTTGCTCTCCTCCTCTTTCCTTTTATTATCAGAGGTCTGGTCTACATATCATGCCAGGTGTTATTGATACGTCTGACAACCAGTTGCTCCCCTCTCCTCTGCAGGTGCCTGCCAGGGTTTTCCGGGAAGAGCTGTGAAGAGATAATAGACTACTGCAGTCTGCTCAGTGTCAACTGTCTGCACCAGGGACTGTGCCTCAGCGTAATTGGTGGATATAATGTAAGTCAGCCAATAGTTGAGGCCTAATGAAATGTGGGAAAGGCAAAAAAAGAAGGTTTGATATGATGAGCCATAGTTTATTAGTGGGATGCTTGGACAGGGGAGTGTTCTGCCCTCTACACATCAGAGAAAACACACCCTGGGGCTATTAGGAATGTTTTACAATAGACTACAGTAACCATTAGTGTATAGACCTGCCTGCGTTCCAAATGGCTCCCTAGTACCTATATAGTGCACTACCTTTGGCCATTTTGGCCTCGTCCTCTCCACTCCATGTTCAAAACAAGTGGCATGTTTTGTGTAGTGATTTAGTATGTCTAGTATAGGGGCACCTTGTACCTCGCTCCAGGTTAATGCACATTCAGGAGTTATTTTGTTTTCATAACACGAACAACCGATGAACACCACTATGGTATGTCAATGTTGGGTTATAAAACGACAGGCCACTGGTAGCCGTTAAAGGAATAGTGCGGTGAACTCGTGGATTCGAGTCAGGTGAACTCGTGGATTCCATTATTTTGGTCTGCGTGCAGTTTAAAGGAAGTTGGAGGTAGTTTTGCGAGCCATTTCCAGTCACTGCGCTAACACTAGTTAGCAATGGCTCGTAAAACAACCTCAAACTTCCTTCAGTGCCAAAATCGCACACTATCCCTTTAACACTCATCTATTTATTTATTGATTACATATTTAGAAGCTATCAGTTTCTCACTTTTCATTTCTATATTTTTTGCTACATGATTTATATACTTTGTTTTCTTGCCACTGTTTCAATATTGTTTTGCTGTCGCATTCAATTTCAGCTGTACACTTTGAATAATGTGCCAAGCAGCACATTTTATCGACTTGTTTCTAAGAATATTTACATTTGAGATAGTAGATTGCTATGTATTGATAATTTTATGTCAATATTTGTTTATTTAATGTATTATAGTGTTAAGTTCTAGATATGATGATAAAAGGTAAAACCTTCACAAAATATTGTATCTATTTATATTTTATCATATCGTCAACGCCAACTTGTCGATGTGGGGTTTAACTATTTACTATCAAATGTAAATATTCTTATAAACAGGTCGATAAAATGGGCTGCTGGGCACATTATTCAAAGTGTACAGCTGAAATTTAATGTGACAGCAAAACGATATTGAAACAGTGGCAAGAAAACAAAGTATATAAATCATGTAGCACAAAATATAGATATTTAAATCTCCAAAACAAAAATCATAACATGATTCCAGGTTTCCTATGGGTGGTGATTAGGGGTTGTCCATGGACATGAACATTGTTGATCATAGGTATTAAAGTATATCTATGCATCACACTTCCTAAATGTTACAGACATCTGTTTTCTGAATCTATCCCATGGATTATACTCTAGTCTCATTTAAAGTAAAGGACATTCAATAAAATCTGCTTGGTCTTTGTCATGATATAGATGATTGAGCATTTATTCTATCTGACTACTACATTGCTTATACATTACTATTTGTTTGCAGAAAATTTCAAATTAAAATAAAACATTGAGTAAATGAGAATATGATGCTAATGAGAGAGCCGTCGGTTAAAATCGGATTCTATGACGTCTTCTGAAGCCATAAAACCATTTCACAACCATAAAATACCCACCTAAAAGTGCCCACTTCATCATAATCCTGCATCGGAAGGCACCTGAAACCAGGCTGTAATGCCCATGGCCCTTAGCTCCTAATTATCCCCCATCAGTCCTGGTCTGTTGCTTCAGATCATTCAGAAGGCTCTGGGGCTGCATCTGAAATGGCACCCTATTCCCTATTCCCTTTTCCCTATGTAGTGTATGGGCTCTGGTCAAAAATAGTGCACTATTTAGGGAATATGGTGCTATTTGCTTCTGACTCTGCGCTGCAGGACTGTTTAAAGCTGCCTGTGTTGCTGTGTGTGGATTTCTCTTGCTCCAATCAGTGTCAGTCATAATCAAGACATTGACACTAGTCTGGCGTAATGAGCTGTCTCCTTTGCAATTTCTTGATCTGCTACCCCCTGGGGAAAATGATGAGGTCGTTTGTCAGGTCAATTTGGGCTGTTGTCCATTAGATGCGCTGACTGTGTCCTGAAGTTGCCCTCTTTATTCAGTGTAGACTGAAGAGGTACTGGCGTTCTCGTCGTAGAACCAAATGAAACCTTCTAATTAGTAAGAACAGAGAGAGCGTGCGCTACCCATCAGCACTTGGATCTGCTGATAAATGAAACTTTAGTTAAATGAGTGTTGAGATGCACAACGTGAACCGGTCAACTCAATGCCACTGGAGGTTTCCCTGGTATGGATCTCATCAGGACGTTGCCTTAGTGTAGATGCATAGAGCTCGCCAGTTAAGTCTTAACAACGGAAAGGAAACTTCAGCCATTCCTATGTGGGAAAGAATGGCGTTTTGGGGTCAACCCCCAAAATAAGGTCTGAGGTTAACACAGGCTTAGGAGAACTTCTATGTTTTGTTCTATGAGATAATATCAGTCAGTTAACATGACCTTTATGAGTTATGAAGCCTTTATGTGCTTATAAATACTTAAAGTTCCACAAAAAGGTACGTTAGCTGATGAAGATTATTTCATAGAACAAAACGTATAGGATCTCCTAAGCCTGTGTTTACCACAGACCTTATTTTCAGAGTTTATAAAAAAAAAAAAATCCAAAACCCCATTAATTTCCCCCAGAGGCTTTGGCCAACGAACTGGTGCGGAGTTAGCCTCCATTTGTGCCTACAAAAAGACGACATTACTATTGCTGTCTATTGGTAACCTGCATGTCCTTATGTTGTGTAGAATGTACATTACCCCAAAGAACTAATTTAACCCTTATAATTGGCAGTACAATATACGATGCATGCCACTGCAGTAGGAGTATACAGGATGTAGTCCAATAACAGACCTGGTTAGTATGGATTTACAAGACCAGATTGGTGATTGTGTTTGTCTGCAGATCAATGATTACTGGTTCATCTCTTCCTCACAGTGTCTCTGTGCTCCTGGATGGATAGGGGAGTTCTGTCAGTATGGAGGGAACGCCTGCCTGATCTACCCAGACAGCTGTATGAATGGGGCCACCTGCATCACCACAAATCAACCTACGGCTCCCCCACAGTACAGATGTATCTGTAGCCCTGGTTACACAGGTAAGGGAAAGTGAAGGGGGGTTCCTAGTCAGTTGTACAACTGAAATGTGTCTTCCGCCTTTAACCCAACCCCTCTGAATCAGAGAGGTGCGGGGGGCTGCCTTAATCAACATCCAGTGGCAGACCGACAGATGTGGATTCGATCCAGCAACCTTTCGGTTACTGGCCCAACGCTCTAACCACTAGGCTACCTGCTGGTTACTGGCCCAACGCTCTAACCACTAGGCTACCTGCTGGTTACTGGCCCAACGCTCTAACCACTAGGCTACCTGCTGGTTACTGGCACAACGCTCTAACCACTAGGCTACCTGCTGGTTACTGGCCCAACGCTCTAACCACTAGGCTACCTGCTGGTTACTGGCCCTGGTTACACTTCTTCAGAGTTTCTTCTTCAGAGTTTTATGTAAAAGTCATTTTACTGTAGTGTTTGTTTTGGAAAATAATTTGGTACTGTATAAGGATGCACTATTTTCAGAGTATTAAATATGAATATGAAGTTTAAATATGAAGTTATTTTGCAGTTTTAAGAGAAACGTTTGTACATTGAAGTGCATATTGGATACTACTGGTCTTAGATCTGCGGTATCCTATCACACGTTTAATACAGTGTTTCTCCTCATGTGTTTGGATCTGCAGTATCCTATCACACGTTTAATACAGTGTTTCTCCTCATGTGTTTGGATCTGCAGTATCCTATCATACGTTTAATACAGTGTTTCTCCTCATGTGTTTGGATCTGCAGTATCCTATCACACGTTTAATACAGTGTTTCTCCTCATGTGTTTGGATCTGCAGTATCCTATCACACGTTTAATACAGTGTTTCTCCTCATGTGTTTGGATCTACAGTATCCTATCACACGTTTAATACAGTGTTTCTCCTCATGTGTTTGGATCTACAGTATCCTATCACACGTTTAATACAGTGTTTCTCCTCATGTGTTTGGATCTGCAGTATCCTATCACACGTTTAATACAGTGTTTCTTCCTCCTCTCCACATGCCATCTGCTGAATGTGTTGGAGGCCATAGTTCATGTTCTTCCCAAATTAATATTGTTGCCCTAAGGCGTGTCATTCCCGTTATAAGGCGTGTCATTCCCGTTATAAGGCGTGTCATTCCCGTTATAAGGCGTGTCATTCCCGTTATAAGGCGTGTCATTCCCGTTATAAGGCGTGTCATTCCCGTTATAAGGCGTGTCATTCCCGTTATAAGGCGTGTCATTCCCGTTATAAGGCGTGTCATTCCCGTTATAAGGCGTGTCATTCCCGTTATAAGGCGTGTCATTCCCGTTGTAAGGCATGTCATTCCCATTGCTCACCTCTCCAAGTGGATTATTCCATAGTTTGCGTCTAAAATATGAAAGGCAGACGGAGGTTGCAGGACATTTCTTCATTGAACCTGCCTACCAAGGAAAGCAACAAGATATTGGCTAATACATCCATACTATAAGCAGCAGCTATTGGAGTAATTTAACCACTTCTATCCACCCTAAAGGAAAAACATCAACAAATATAGGTTCTCTTAGATATGATGAAATTGAAAAGTCCAAAAGTGTAATCCTTGGGTTCGACCAAAAAAGTAATTAACTTTGCAGAAATATTTCAATACAATTTTAGACTCATGTCATTTGATAGTTAATGATGCTCCTTGTTTATTCTAAACCTGTACAAAAAGCTGGATGCCATGCAAAGTTATTTTTAAATGAGTTTTATTCATCACACACTATTCATTTCTGGGTCCATTAACCAAATTCCAAATATTTTAGACTCTGTTGAAAAGAGTTTTCGAGGACCACTAGTAAACAAGTCTTTAGATTATAACTTTCATGTGTTTTCCTCTGGTGTTGAAAAATGCACATCTTCTCGATATATGTTTAATTTGGAACCCGAAAAATGTAATTCAATTCAAATATCTAGTTCTCCATCAAACATACAACAGCCTAAACCAAACCACAACCCCTCAGAAGAAACAAGTGGCTCTCTTCATTTCATGTCTTTGGTCTTTGGTCCCTCTCAATCCTGTCAGCAGAACCTCAGTCCCCATCTTAGCTGACACACTCACAGCTATCACTCCGATAAGTCCTTACATAGCATTACATGAGCTAGGGTTTTTTTGTGCTGCGCCAGGCTCAAATATCTGTTGCCACTTCGCTGATGGAAAATTGTCTCTCACAATGTGGCAGCACCTCAGTGACTGATGGAACCCTTCATTCCGAGGCGTCCATGCCAAGTGGAACCCTATTCCCTATTTAGGGAACTACTTTTGACCAATAGGGCTCCTTCTGGTCATAAGTAATGCACTATGCAGGGAAAAGGCTGCAATTTGGGACACAGCCCTAGGCATCCAGGGATCCCTTTTTCGATGTGGAATTATGAAGCGTTGAAGCGGGTGGACTTTCAGAAGGCCCGTTTAATTTCAGAAGCCGTCTCGAAGCCCCTCAGGACCAGTCTGTCTGGAGTAGATCAAACATTTCTGAGTGCATTGCTCAAGCCCCTGATATTTAAGTTTTTATTCAGACTAGAAAAATATGAACTTGCGGCCGGTGGTATAAGCATTTATGAAATGCTCATGTACTGCAGATATACGGGTTATGAATGTGTCATGAAGTCCCTATGTCGGTACCCTTCGTATGAAGTGTTACCCTTTATTCTTACGGAAACTGTACAGACATTGGAGGCATTTCTCACCTTGCATGGCTTTATAGTTTTTCCCCCAGACGCATATCAAGGGTTTATTTTCTTTTTCCAGGCAGGCAGACAAGGTGCTGTCCAAAAGGCCATCACAAAATGCCAAGCACCTGATTGTAATCTGACAAAAAATGTCCGGTGACATGCTGAAGAGACACTATGAAACTTTAGAAGGGCAGATTCCTCCGAGATAGGGCATATGTCTCAAATGGCACTCTATTCCCTATATAGTGCACTACTTTTGATCAGAGCCCTATGGGTCCTGGTCAAAAGTAGTACACTATAAAGGGAATGTGGTGCCATTTGGGATGCAGACCATGCCTTTTGTTGTCCGTATCTTTCCCCTGCCTTGTTATATTTCCAATCAGAGTCTCCTAATTGAAATCACATAGCTATTGAAAAGCCAAGGAGTCCCAGAACACCAGTAATTCAGTCTTGTGGATTTAAAGAAGCTAATCTCCGCTCCATATCCTGTCTCTTTTTATATGGCCCTCTGAAACAACAGACTGTCTGACAAACTGCTAGGTTCTTCTCCAAGTGGAAGCAATCATAATGTAAAATCAAGGAGCAGGAGAATATTAGTGTTAATTGCTTTAAAACATCTAATAGGAATTCCAAAGAGTATTTAAGATACTTCCATTTTAGGTTAGCTAAAGAAGGTTTTAAACGATATACATGTTAGGATGACTAAAGAAGTTTTTTTTAAATATACACATTTTAGGGTTACTAAAGGATTGAATATCATGTTTCTCTCTCTCTCTCTCTCTCTGCCCACAGTATACAGTAGATGGTTGTACCACTGCTTCAATCACCGAACCAAAGTGGTTGTGGTTATCAGTGTTCATATATCATCAATGTTAGAGCTTAGATTTTATTAGACAACTTCACGTGCTTGCCACCAACCCTTTCTTTATTTACTTACTCTGAATGTTTATATTCTGCCCGCCTCCTGTTTCCTCATAAAAGGTAGATTTAGTGGCTTGTGATGTCTCCGGTAGTACTGCACTATTATCTTGAATAAAACACATCTCTACCGATGCATACCGTACCTCTAAGCAAAGAAAGCAGACAATAAATGTAAAATGGCCGTAGTAAAATGCCCCCTTTCGTTGTTCCAGTGCTCACGTTTTAGTACATCACAGGCCAGTGCTCTACTGCAGACCGGCAGACAGACACGTACGTACGTGCCTGTTGTAAACCTGTGTGTCTCTCCAATGGTATACAGGAAGGAAAACTGGAGCTATGGTAGAATCTCCAAAGACAAACCAAAAAGGCATCAAATTAACTCTGGCTGAAAGAGTAGACCTAGCAGGCAACTGGTTGAAATTACATCATTACAAACAGATCATGTAGTTGTTATGACATTTCAACCAGTTTACAACCAGATAATCTGATTGTAATGACGTAAGGCCGGCCACATGCTTCAGGAAAACGTACAGTACAGCAGGGGTAGGCAACTAGATTCAGCCACGGGACGATTTTTGTTGGAGCAAATGGTTCTGGGGCCGAAAAATTATTATAACTAGAAAAGTAAATTTCCTGAAGAAAATGTGGTGTGCTTTCTAGCTTGTGAATGATGATTTAATGTATAGGATAGCCTGAACATGTGAAATTGGTTTGGCATCTCTAGCTTGAACGGTTCAAGAGTTACTGTTGTTGAGTTATTTTATGCAAATGTGGTTTATGCAAATACAGTTGATAAAAGTTTTTAAGAATTAGAATTTTATGCACATTTATGCAAATGTGTACATACAATGAACACAAATATAAACGCAACAAGTGTTGGTCCCACGTTTCATGAGTGTCCCCCCCCCGGCGCTTGAGGGCGCAAGGCTGCCCTACATCACGCACTCCTGCCATCTATTACGCACACCTGTCTTCCCTCGTCACGCGCATCAGCGATATTGGACTCACCTGGACTCATTCATCACCTGTTTATTTCCTCCCCTATATTTGTCAGTTCCCTCGCTCTGTTCCCTGCTGCTGCATTAATTGATTTTTGTCTTTATTACTCGTTTGCTGACGCTGTTCCTGTCTCGTTCCATGTCCGTTTTATATTAAATGTTTGACTCCCCGTACCTGCTTCGTCTCTCCAGCGTCATGCTTGTGACAATGAACTGAAATAAAAGATCCCAGAAATGTTCCGTACTCAAATATTTTACACAAATTTGTTTACATCCCTGTTATTGAGCATTTCTCCTTTGCCAAGATGACCCATCCACCTGACAGGTGTGGCATATCAAGAAGCTGATTAAATAGCATGATCATTACACAGGTGCACGTTGTTCTGGAGACAATAAAAGGCCACTCTAAACTGTGCCGTTTTGAGGGAGCGTGCAATTGGTATGCTGACTGCAGCAATGTCCACCAGAGCTGTTGCCAGAGAATTTAATGTTGATTTCTCTACCATAAGCTTCGTTGTTTTAGAGAAATTGGGAGTACGCCCAACCGGCCTCACAACTGCAGACAACGTGTAACTACGCCAGCCCAGGAACTCCTCATCCGACTTTTTCACCTGCGGGATCGATCGTCTGAGACCAGCCAGCCACCTGGACAGCTGATGAAACTGTGGGATTGCACAATTGAAGAATTTCTGCACAAACTGTCAGAAAGCGTCTCAGGGAAGCTCATCTGTTCGGCGACGTAACCAACTTCAGTGGGAAAATGCTCACCTTCTGTGGCCACTGGCTGGAGAAATGTGCTCTTCACGGATGGCTTCATCTGTACCGGGCAGATGGCAGACAGCGTGTATGGCGCTGTGTGGGCGAGCGGTTTTCTGATGTCAATTTTGTGAACATTATATGAACAGTAAATCAGTAAAATCTTTGAAATTGTTGCATGTTGTGTTTATATTTTTGTTCAGTGTAGTTATAGTTGATAAAGATTTTAAAGAGTTTGAAGATGAATGTTTTGAAGTTGGTCATGAAGCGTAACTGGCCAAGGAGCAGAACCATTTTAAAAAGCTACTTCTGTATACCTATGGTTCTCATTCATGTTATTTTACGCACATTTAAAATCGTTATAGTTCAGAAAGTATACTGTACATAGTATAAAAAAATTGCTAGACAGGCAATCTAAGTAGGGGCAGTCTGAACTTCTCAACGTTGGTTTGGGGTTGATTGCTTAAACGGTGAAAGAGGAGATGGGTCTAGATTCTAGAATCTTCAATTGTTTTACCATTCAAGTCTATGGACCTTTTTTTTGCCATTGAAATGCATTGGGAACTCATTAATATATTGTTTTAGTACAAAAAGTATAAATGCTATCACAAATCTTTTTTCAATTAATCTGTGTTTTAAAGTTGGTTTTGTGTTTTATAGATTAAAACGTTTAAGTGCTAGAATAAAATAAATATAATAATAATGTAGGAAATCTAAATTTGTGCTTTGCCTTCATCAACCTCCTAATCATTTGTACCCTGCAAATTGACCACAACTAAGCCCAAAAAGAGATTGTATCTGAAAATAGCAATCATTTCATACCTTCATTACACTGGTTTTGTCCCGCGGGCCGCCTGTTGCCGACCCATTCAGTACAGTAAGAAATGAAACATTAAGTAGAGGGCTTCTTTGGCGGTGGTCTTTCTGAAAATACAATTTATCATTATTTTATCATTTTTGCAAAGGTTTGCATAGTGTGTTGCTTTGGCCTTGGACGGTGCCCAAGAACTGCAGTATATGAGCCAATTACTGACACCAGCCAAGTCCTCTCTGAGTATTTTATGAGCTGGCTACATGGTGCTGGAGATCTGAGTTTTGAAGTGTGTCCCAAATGGCACCACATTCCCTTTATAGTGCACTACTTTTGACCAGGGCTCATAGGGCTCTAGTCAAAAGTAGTGCACTATATAGGGAATAGGGTGCCATTTTGGAACATAACATTGAACCTTGCTGTGCTCTCTCTCGCCATGATGCGTCAATGAAGAGCTGTGATCCACATGGACACACGTACGAACACACACACACACACACACACACACACACACACACACACACACACACACACACACACACACACACACACACACTAATCTCAGTTCCTAATGCAATTGTCTTGGTTCAAATACAATTCAAAATAATTTAAAATACTGTATCTGTGCTTGATTGGGCTTGCCCGCTGTGATGGAACCAACAGGAAAGTCTCAAAAGTGCAAACCAAAACCCTGCATAACAGGCACTCCCACTCCAGGCAGGCTAAAGCAATGTTTAATATGTTGAATACTATTTGAACCCAGATCTGGTTAATGCCTCTTTCTCTCATTCATCTCAATATCCTTTACGTGCATGCTTTTCTATGAGCGTTCCTACGCTAATGTATAAAGTTCATGGTACATTAGTAATTAAGTTTGCTCTGCAGAAAGATATATAATCCTATCTTAATTGGTTTCCATTGCATATTTCATCTGCGACGCACACATCGTTATCCACTTCACCTAACCTGGAGCTTTAGAAATGGGAAATTAATCCCAATGTATAACAATGAAGTAATCACAAACATTCACCCTGAACCATTTCCCAGTTTATTCCTCATTGACGGTTCATGGTTTGCTACATGACCTTCGTGTTTCAGTATCGAAGGTATTTATGATATTTCATGAATACATTTTGAGGTGGTTTTCAGGATTATTTACTTAACTAGGTAAATGCTCATAATAGGAATTTTGGAAATATTCAGGGGAACATTACCATGCTTGCTGACAGAGATCCAGGCTGTATCACATCCGGCCGTGATTGGGAGTCCCATAGGGCGGCGCACAATTGGCCCAGCGTCGTCCGCGTTTGGCCGGTGTAGACCGTCATTGTAAATAAGAATTTGTTCTTAACTGACTTGCCTAGTTAAATAAAGGTTAAATAAAAAATTTAAGATTGATTTGTTCTATACTGAACAAAAATATAAACACAACATGCAACAGTTTCAACGAATGTACTGAGTTACATTTCATATAAGGACTAAATAAATCAAATAAAAACGAAATCAGTCAATTTAAATAAATTCATTACGTCCTAATCTATGGGTTTCACATGACTGGGCAGGGGCACAGCCATGGGTGGGCCTAGGAGGGCATCGGCCCACCCACTTGGGAGCCAGGACCTGCCAATCAGAATTAGTTTTACCCCACAAAAGGGCTCTATTACAGACAGAAATACTCCTCAGTTTCATCAGCTGTCCGGGTGGCTGGTCTCAGACGATCCTGTAGGTGAAGAAGCCGGATGTGGAGGTCCTGGGCTGAAGTGGTTACACGTGGTCTGCGGTTGTGAGGCTGGTTAGATGTACTGCCAAATTCTCTAAAATTACGTTGGAGGCGGCTTATGGTAGAGAATTGAAAATTAAATTATCTGGCAACAGCTCTGGTGGATATTCCTGCAGTCCCTCAAAACTTGAGACATCTGTGGCATTGTGTTGTTTGAAGAAACTGCACATTTTGGAGTGGCATTTTATTGTCCCAAGCTCAAGGTGCACCTGTGTAATGATCATGCTGTTTAATCAGCTTCTTGATATGCCACACATGTCAGGTGGATGAAATATCTTGGCAAGGGAGAAATGCTCACTAACAGGGAATAAACAAATTTGTTCACAACATTTTCGAGAAATAAGCTTTTAATTAATATAGAACATTTCTGGGATCTTTTATTTCAGCTCATGAAACATGGGACCAACACTTTACATTTTTAGTTCATATTTTTGTTCATTATATACTGACATCTCTCGTGGACAGACTAAGTAAACATTACATTAGATTTTAGTTCTGGGTTAACCAAGATTTATATGGGACATAACATAGCCTAACACAACATACTATTGTTATTCATATTAGGAATGGAAATGGGAAAATATTTCACTATTAGAATAGTATCAATAATTTTTTCTGATGAGTGTTTAGCGTTGATCTGTGTCAGGTCCTCCGTTAGGTGTGTCTGTAATCTCTATTTAAAGAGGGGTTAATAGCATACCCTTGTCAGGGATGACTGGAGGCCTAAATGTGCAGTAGTAGCTCAACACACCGTCATAAAAACTACATTCAAAGTTTGTTTTAATAAATTAAGACTTTCAAATGTCATGGTATATAATTTATATGTAACTATGTCACAAGGATAATTGAATTAAAAATACGCTTTTTCTGGATAAAATAGACCTGCACAGTGTTTGAATACTAACGTCCGTTCGGATATTTGAATATTCAAATAACCGTGCCCATTCCTAATCCAAATGACATAATATTAACAGTACAAGACAGACAGACTGATACGTTCGTAGGAGCACATATTTCCTTCTGATACTACTCTGCACATTTCTCTCTACTTGACTTGAACGACCTGCCTTTACTTCCATGTCCAATTATATTCCCGTTTTACCGTTATGTTCCTTCATCTCAGGGGGCATCTCATCACTTTCTGCTTTTATCTGTCAACAGTAGTGAACTACATAGGGACCAGAGCCATTTGAGACTCATCCCCAGGTTATATCCTGGCTTCTATATCAGCAACCCTCTCACTGTGACCTTTCAATGACCAGTTAACTTGACCTTTCAACCTGACCTTTCAATGACTAGTTTACCTGAGCTTTCAATGACCAGTTTACTTGACCTTTCAACTTGACCTTTCAATAACCAGTTTACCTGACCTTTCAATAACCAGTTTACCTGACCTTTCAATAACCAGTTTACCTGACCTTTCAATAACCAGTTTACCTGACCTTTCAATAACCAGTTTACCTGACCTTTCAATAACCAGTTTACCTGACCTTTCAATAACCAGTTTACCTGACCGACTCACATTCATCATCATCACCCCAACAGACTCATTCTTCTTCCTCTGTGGGTTTTAGCCTGGGAGCCAGCCTGTTTCTGCTCTCTCTCCACCTCCTTATGGATGACAAGCAGACTGCCACTCAGGCTAGGTTACTGCTGCACTGTCAGTTAAGGCAGCTGGACTGTACTATAACATTCTTGGTTCTATTCCGTGTGGCTCTATTGAAGGCTACAGACGTTTTGGGGGAATGTGTTGTACAACACAACTTTATTTGTCCAACTGTTACATCCGAAATGTGTCTTCTGCTCTGTTTATTACAAAAAGAATGAAGAGCAGCAGAGAGTTGACTTAGTTGTTGGTAGAATTATTTCTCTGTTTTCGGTCAGTCTGGAATATGCATTCTGTCTCCCATGGTAACAAAAAGAAATGCACCCACTGAAATGCATTACTTAATAATCGGATGGCGAGTTCCTTTGCAGTAAACAAATATTTATGTTGGTTATTTCTTGGGTCATGTTTCATCTTCCATCCTCCATAAAGAATTACCCCCCCACCCGTTGAGGATACTACCTGTACAATACATATAATACATTTTTTCTGACATATCTTTGCACATCGCTGTTGGGAAGGATTTGTACAATTTGTAGCTGCACAATGTGGCATATATATATATATATATATATATATATATATATATATATATATATATAATGACCTACAGAAAGAACATTGTGATATTAATCACAGTAGGTCTGCTGTACAGTAGACTGAGGCTTTGTCCCAAATGGCACCCAATTCCCTTGACAGTGCACTTATTTTGACCAGGGCCCATAGGGGATCCCATAGGGCTCTGGTCAAAAGTAGTGCACTATATAGGGAATAGAGTGTCATATGGGACATATCCTGAGTTGGACTCTTTCAAGAGGGGCTTTTACTACATGTACTGGATTTGCCGTTATTGATGAACGAATGTTTATGATAAATCACTTCCCAGTCACATCTGAGAGGAATCCCCTGTATGGTAGGAGCTTAACGACTAAATCACCGTGAACGATTAAATCACCATCTAGATGCATTACGTAGGAAGGTTATATCCGAGCTAGATTTAAACTAGACTTGAAGAAGAGAGAGCGCTGTGAGAATCACCATCTAGATTTAAACTAGACTTGGAACATGAGAGAGCACTGTGAGAATCACCATCTAGATTTAAACTAGACTTGGAACATGAGAGAGCGCTGTGAGAATCACCATCTAGATTTAAACTAGACTTGAAGAAGAGAGAGCACTGTGAGAATCACCATCTAGATTTAAACTAGACTTGGAACATGAGAGAGCACTGTGAGAATCACCATCTAGATTTAAACTAGACTTGGAACATGAGAGAGCACTGTGAGAATCACCATCTAGATTTAAACTAGACTTGGAACATGAGAGAGCACTGTGAGACACTGGCTTTTGTGTTTCACAGTTTAAGATTCTAATGCATTTTAATGTTGAGTGGCATAATATCTTTTGAAAATAGTTTTTCCTGCTGTTTTTCCAGTATTTGTAATTATTAAAGAGAAATGAAAAGAATGAAGTGCTGCACTGTTTATAAAACTGCAGGACTTTGGAATGTTCCCTCAGAATTGTAAGGGGGAATTTACAATCCCAATTTTGAATCATTGAGTCCATTTACATTAGGGGTTAATTAAAATGCCTACATAAACTCATTAAACACCGTGTAATCAGTCACTACTACATCTTCCTCTTGTCTTTCAGGACCCCACTGTGAGACAGAAATTAACCTGTGTTTCTCCAACCCCTGTCTGCACAATGGGACATGCTTGGACTCTGTTGGCTTCTACAAATGCAGTTGTCCCCCAGGTATTTATGTTGTGCCCCCTCACATTCAGTTTCACTAACATAGGGACCTATCCATCCCAGCCCCAAACAAGCCATTGGATGCATCCCAAATGGAACCTTATTTACTATATAGTGCACTTCTTTTGACCAGTTCTATGGGTCCTGGTCAAAAGTAGTGCACTATAAAGGGAATAGGGTGCCTTTTGGACAGTGTCCTTTGACTGACAGCTGAGCAAATCACTCGGCTCATTGCCAAAGCTCATTACTGCAGGTAAATTATGTCAATATTGTGATATGGAATACTCTCTCCTTTCATGGGGCATTCGACTCCTGTATTAATATGATTCTGCAGTAATTGTTTATTCGTCTCGACCGGCTGAGGCTGAATTTACATTCACTGATGCAGTCTGATGGAGATGTACCACCCTAGAGACGAGAGGGTGTGTGTGTGTGTGTGTGTGTGTGTGTGTGTGTGTGTGTGTGTGTGTGTGTGTGTGTGTGTGTGTGTGTGTGTGTGTGTGTGTGTGTGTGTGTGACTGGCATGCAGGGCAGAGTTTATGCTGGGCTGCCAGATGATGCTGCACTTTCAATCAGAGCATTGTCCCCATCACACCGTCCACCAGAGTCAGGGTCACTTCCATTTCAATTCAGTCAATTCAGGACGGAAACGGAAATTCAAAACCAAATTCCATTTCTTCCTCATTAAGAAATCAAAGGAGATCATTGTAATTTCTGATTACATCCTGAATTGACAGAATTTAAATGGAATTGAACACGACCCTGGTGTCCACTTCACCATCGTCCATCCATAGCAATACATGGAATGCGTCCCAAATGGCATCCTGTTACCTATATATAGAGCTCTGGTCAAAAGTAGTGCATTATATAGGGTGCCATTTGGGACGCAGATCTGGTGTTCATCTTTGAGACCAGAGATGGGGCAGGTTATTCTGAACGAGTTGTCCTTAGATCAGGGAAGCCTCCGGCAGACCATGATCAGTCGTGAAAAGGCTTTAGAATCAGTCTACAGTCAAGTACTACCTGGTTTGTTACATTATAAGTCAGTCTCCAGGACCCAGATTAAAGCTGCAATATGTGTCTTTTTGGGTGACCTGACCAAATTCACATAGAAATGCAAGTTATAGATCAGTCATTCTCATTGAAAGCAAGTCTAATAAGTGGTAGATCTGTTCCATTTGTGTTATTTCTATGCCTGCCATACTAAAGTTTTATTTTTGCGACTTTTTCTTTCGGTTTTGTGCACCATTTTCAAACAGCACAAAATACTATATTTTTGGTTATCGAAAATATATTTCACAGCGGTTTAGATGGTACAATGAAATTAGGTGAACTATTATAATTTTTGCAACCAGGAAATGGCAGAGCGATTTCTGCATATTGCACCTTTAAGCCTAGTCCAGGACAAAAAAACATGGAAATGATCCATTGAATATGCTTTTAAATCCAGGATCTTAATCTGTGTCTGGGAAACCGACCCTAGAAGTTTGAGTTAATGGTATCAGTCAGAAAATCTTTGTTTCTCCTCACAGACACTTCATCCTATTCTACTTCTTGTTTGGGGAAAATTACAAAGTCTGTTCCCTTCTCATTTTACCGGTCAGCTGAGTTTTACTCTGCGGCTAATCTCAATGTTGATGATACTGAGTCTGTGTCGCTGCTTCCTTGCAGGGTTTCTGGGCCAGAAGTGTGAGGTGGATGTAGATGCCTGTACCCTACCCAACACCACATGCCCTAGAAACACACATTGTCTGGATCTGCCTGATGGACTGAAGTACACATGTCGCCTGCTGTGCCCATCGAACATACAAGTGGGTAAAACAACACTTTTTTGTGCAGAACGTGGGGTTAATCCTAACTTCCATTTAAATTATATTTTCACTTAATCTCCAATTGACATCAATGCATGACTACTTGAACATTTGTCTTAAATGGAATTTAGGATTTGCCCCCAACTGAACAAACCCCAGCAAACAAATTGGTGCACAGTACAATTTTGGGATCAAATACCATTTGAAATCATTTCAAATACTGGATCTGGGCTTGATTGAGCTTGTTAACCCCGCCCATCTGGCACTACATACAGACTAAAGCAAGCCCCACCCATCTGGCACTACATACAGACTAAAGCAAACCCCGCCCATCTGACACTACATACAGACAAAAGCAAACCCCGCCCATCTGGCACTACATACAGACAAAAGCAAATGCTGAAAGTATTTAAGAAGTATGAAATATTATTAGATCCCAGGCTGCTGCTACATATTAGCAATGTGCATGCCACGCCCACCTGAGGGTCTCTACCTTCCGGCCATATATTTCCTGTTTGAGGAGTACAAAATCCATTTGGCACCTAAATCTCGTGGAATCGATTGCTTATATTTTACTGTGGTGATTCTTTTCCACTCTTGCTTGTGCAATTAGTTTTTCTCATTAACATAACGACTGCGTAAACATTTGTAATGACCTGTCAAACTCTCAGGTAATGGCTGAAATATGCTCAATGGAATACACTGGCTTTCCGTTGCATCTATAAAAACGCTGACTCTTTGTCTGGGATTTAACGCACCGTCTCGACAGTTACGTCACAAGAAAGAGAAGAAAGAGAACTTTAAATTGGTGGGTTTTGTGGAATTAAAAAATAATTGAATACAGTTGGAATGTTTACTAATTAGATGCGCTGAAATGAAAGCAACTTCCAAAAATGAAAACTGGGATGATAGTGATATTATATCTGATCTCACAAACAATTTAAAGTGTCATGACGTTGGTATGTTTAGATCGGTGTAATAGCCAAGCATTTTGATTTTAAATCCCATGGGTATCTTCCTTGACATACTTTAAAAGAAAAATATTTTATTTATCCGTAAGTTGACTGAGAACACGTTCTCATGTACAGCAACGACCTGGGGAATAGTTACAGGGGAGAGGAGGGGGATGAATGAGCCAATTGTAAACTGGGGATTATCAGGTGACCGTGATGGTTTGAGGGCCAGATTGGGAATTTAGCCAGGACACCAGGGTTAACACCCCTACTCTTACGATAAGTGCCATGGGATCTTTAATGACTTCAGAGAGTCAGGACACCCGTTTAACGTCCCATCCAAAAGATGGCACCCTACACAGGGCAGTGTCCCGTTTAACGTCCCATCCAAAAGATGGCACCCTACACAGGGCAGTGTCCCCAATCACTGCCCTGGGGCATTGGGATATCTTTTAGACCTGAGCAAAGAGTGCCCCATACTGGCCCTCCAACACCACTTCCAGCAGCATCTGGTCTCCCATCCAGGGACTGACCAGGACCAACCCTGCTTAGCTTCAGAAGCAAGCCAGCAGTGGTATGCTGCTGGCATTGTTTAATTATGCAAGAGAATGTGAGAACAACAATACTGAATAATTAATGAGGCAGTCTAGAAGGCGCAGGTAGGCCTAGAGATAGAGCAAGTTTTTGGTGGTTTCAGCCCAGTCCTACCCATTTATGTTAATTTATGAATGTATGCAAATACCCTCAGTGTATATATTCAAATGAGGCACATATAATTTTCTTTATTTTATCACAAAGTATTTCAAAGATACCTGATATACTGAGGAAATGTGTATATATAAGTGCATTATATGAAAAAAGTGACATTTTACAATAAATTGAATACCTGAAATCCCACCAAAATGCCTGAACTCCATTAATTATTTGTCCATATCAGTACAATGTTTTATGTTCTATAATTCAGTCAATATCTGATTGATTAAAAAAATCATAAAGTTTGGAGTATCTTCAATGTCCTCTGTTTTTTAAACCTTTTTATACATTTCGGTGACCGTTGCTAAGCATATTGACAAATTAGTCACACCTCTATGATGGTTGCCTCGTAAAATGGTTTGGAATGTTGCCATTAATCAGGACATTTTAGTCTCGTTAGACAAATGAACATGGAACTCACACGCGCGCAGATACACACACGCAGTGTTGTCCCTGCAGATAATTTAATCGAAGCAATCACAATCTATTTTATGCTGTAAATTGTCAAACTCAAACACTATCTACGTATTGATGGAAAATCACTGTCTGCATTATGCCTAACCGCTGTATTCATCCAAGTGGATCACGACGAGATATAGAAATACATTATATTACAATACGCCTCATAACAATATCCTGTCTTTGATGAGAATTAAAATGGCATATACCATGGAATAGAGAGAAGGAACGAGACGTGGCTATGGAATCCAATATTGAATCTAGCTACACATCATATCAAAGATTCTGCCAGCTTTTTAAAAGTAACAAGATGTCATTTGCTTTGCAAAAGGCCTCAGTTATTTGGTATTGTCCCCAAGATACAGTATTACATAGTGAATAAGCACTTGTTGTGTGAATGGTGTGATGTCTTCACGTGTCATTTTGGAGTAAATGAATACGTATTGATGTGTGTGACAATGTTCTGTTTTCTCTCTACAGCCATGTGCCAACGGAGGACGTTGTGTCTTGAACAACGCTAGCAGTTACACCTGTGTCTGTGCACCTGGATGGGCAGGACGTAACTGCCGCTTAAACATCAACGATTGTGTTCAGCACTGGTGTCAAAACGGAGCCACTTGTGTAGATGAGATTGACGACTACAGGTGGGTGTCTAAGGCAAGGTCTCAAATACACTATTCAGTGTTTCCCCTATATTCATTTAGCGTCACTCCAAATAATATTATATAAAAAAATTGTGAAATGTGTTGGTGAAACATTTTCAGTGTAAACTTTTAAGACTAAAACCAAATATAAAGTATGTAGAACAGAAAATGGAGCAATTTATTTTTTAAACAAGATAATCTTTGACAACTAACAGGAATAATATCAAGACAGGGAGAATCTGAAATTCCAAAAAGTCATGGCCCATTGATGTTGTTATAATGTTCAGATGGCATACGAACACGGCATTAACCATGGTAAAATGGGTAGAATTGCAGGAAACTAAGTTAAAAACTGTAGCCCCGCCCCCTTAACATTAGTAAAACGTTAAGCCTTCGAAGGCTAAGTGTTTGCTGTTCTATGTGTTTATTAGTAAAACGTGGACTTTGACCTGTCCTGGACCGGTTCCGACCGACATTTCTGTGTACGCTGTGTGAATTGTGCAACATCAACAACATTCCACATGCTGCTGTGTTACAGCCTGAATTCAAAATGGATGACTTTTTTTTTTACCCATCTACACACAATACCCCATAATGACAAAGTCAAAACATGTTTTCACTTTATTTTAGCAAATATATTGAAAGTAAATTATTGCACTCACATGCCACTCTCTGCTGTCATCTGTGATGCAGGATGTGAAATCTGACACCTTATATATAGATATTTCTGTTTGTAATTTCAACAAATTTGCAGAAATCAACAAAAAAACATATTTTCACTTTGTCATTATGGGGTATTGTGTGCAGATGGGTGAGAGAAAAAAATTGATTTAATCGATTTTGAATTCAAGCTGTAACACAGCAACACGTGGAATAAGTCAAGGGGTCTGAATCCTTTCTGAAGGCACTGTAACTGGTTTTAAGTATTGTCTATGTGTAGCCTGAGGTAGTCTCCTGATTAGGGCTGCTCCCTTCAGAGAACACACATACTGTGTCGGTGTGGGTTCAAGTCCGTCACAGGCCATTCATTCTGGCACTAAACCTCTCTCCCATCTTCCCTGTCTTTCTGTCTGTCCTCTATCCAATAAAAATACACGCTATGTTTAGGGCAACCGCTGCTCCGATGGTTACCTCAACAATGGGGTTATACGGAATAGAAAAAAGTATTGGAAACTCCATTAACAATTGCTGGTTTGCAATTCCCTCTAGGATGCTAGAATGTTCTCAACTGGCCTACCTGGTTAAATAAAGGTGGGGGAAAAAACTAAAAAACAAAACAAATTAAGATCCATTTAGAAATTCTCTTAAATGTTTTGGTAACACTTCACTTCAGACAGACAGCTATAATGCATTACAAGGCAGTCTTAATGCATCTTAAGACTTGTCAGAAAGTATCTATGAACTGTGTCTGTTGATATCATCTTATAATGGGAGGTCTTTGTCACCAGCTGCCTTTGTCCCAGAGGATACAGCGGTAGCTACTGTGAGATGGACGTTGATAACTGTATTGGACACCACTGCTCTGAGCACGGCGTATGTCTAGACCAACAATACAACTATACTTGTCGCTGTGAGCTCGGGTTCCAGGGGAGCTACTGTGAGCGGGAGACGGACGAGTGTAAGAGCTCCCCATGTGTCAATGGTGCCACCTGTGAGGATGTCATCGGAGGCTATCAATGCCACTGCCCCCCGGGGTTTGAAGGTAGGCCTACAGTATGTTACCACACTTGTGATAACATAAAACAATTGATTTCAGGTGAACGCACCAACTAACCGACTAACTATTGCACTGTTGGAGCTAGGAACAGAAGCATTTCGCTACACGCGCAATAGCATCTGCTAAATATGTGTATGTGACCAATAAAATGTCATTAGATTTGATTTAAAGAATAAAGAGTGTGCGGTAGGGTTTTTCTTAGTTCATTGTTGTCAATATTTGTCATCCTTTATCGTGGTGCTTTGAAATCGTTAAATGAAATCCTCAACCAAATTACAAATGAACACATTTTGTTCCCTTACCTTGAAAAACATAACGTGATAACCAAAAAGAGAACATGGCATAGAAGCATCCCCTTGAAAATATCCCATATGTACAGATGACTTCACTGAACAAAAATATAAAAGATCCCAGAAATTGTCGATACGCACAAAAACCGTATTTCTCTAAAATGTTGTGCACAAATTTGTTTACATCCCTGTTAGTGGGCATTTCTCCTTTGCCAAGATAATCCATCCACTTGACAGGTGTGGCATATAAAGAAGCTGATTAAACAGCATGATCATTACACAGGTGCACCTTGTGCTGGGGACAATTAAAGGTCACTCTAAATATGCAGTTTTTTAACACAACACAATGCCACAGATGTCTCAAGTTTTGAGGGAGAATGCAATTGGCATGCTGACTGCAGGAATGTCCACCAGAGTTGCTGCCAGAGAATTTAATGTTAATTTCTCTATCATAAGCCACCTCCAACGTCGTTTTAGAGAATTTGGCAGTACGTCCAACCGGCCTTACAACCGCAGACCACGTGTAACCATGCGACCCCAGGGCCTCCACATCCGGCTTCTTAACCTGCGGGATCGTCTGAGACCAGCCACCCAGACAGCTGATGAAACTGTGGAGTATTTCTGTCTGTAATAAAGCCCTTTTGTGAGGAAAAACTCATTCTGATTGGCTGGGCCTGGCTCCCCAGTGGGTGGGCCTATACCCTCCCAGGCCAACCCATGGCTGCACCCCTGTGCAGTCATGTGAAATCCATACATTAGGACCAAATTAATTCCTTATATGAACTGTAACTCAGTAAAATCGTTGAAATTGTTGCATGTTGCATTTATATTTTTGTTCAGTATATATTGGCACCCTTGCAATGGAGCAGAATGCTCTGTTTTCTGTTTACAATGAATGGTCAGCCTGTGCAGTCTGCTGGCTGAGGGACATTAGGTGTTCGTGCCGTACAACCATTGATTTACAATACAGCACTTGGCAGAGCTCTGTGTTCCCTTGTACCCCCATGGGAGTGTACACAATGCCATAAAGGTCCCTGAAGACAAGCTAAATTGGGGCCACAATTCAATCAAGCTGTGTGTGTGTGTGTGTGTGTGTGTGTGTGTGTGTGTGTGTGTGTGTGTGTGTGTGTGTGTGTGTGTGTGTGTGTGTGTGTGTGTGTGTGTGTGTGTGTGTGTGTGTGTGTGTGTGCACGTAGTGTAAGTAATATAAACTCAGCAAAAAAAGAAACGTCCCTTTTTCAGGACCCTGTCTTTCAAAGATAATTTGTAAAAATCCAAATAACTTCACAGATCTTCATTGTAAAGGGTTTAAACACTGTTTCATGCTTGTTCAATGAAGCCTAAACAATTAATGAACATGCACCTGTGGAACGGTCGTTAAGACACTAACAGCTTACAGACGGTAGGCAATTAAGGTCACAGTTATGAAAACTTAGGACACTAAAGAGGCCTTTCTTTCAGGCCAGATGACGTAAAGGTAACGTAAGGGTAATGGCGGACTGAAGGGATTTATGTAGAGCACCTCAAGATAAAACATAATATTCGAAATATCTGCTAAATTAGACTAAAATATTAGCACTACTTAAATCTGGTGAGTGATAACCTTCAATCTGGACAATAACACAAAACAAATCCTAAAACTAGAGACATTTATCGACAAATATTACGAAAACAGGCAACAACCAAACATGACGGAGAGTAAGACAGGGGAACCGATTACAAAACGAAAACGTGACTCTTCTACAGACACTGATGATTTAATATTCTCACCACCGGGAATGGTAAAGGTCGAAACCGATCTGTTAAAATCAATAAATGACAAACTGGGTATACTTGAATTAGTTAGTAAGGATATAAAAGAGTTGAAGGCAAGCCTAGAGATGAGTGATGAAAAAGCTGCGACATTGGAGAAGCAAACACACGCGCTAAAAGGGACAGTCAATAAGATTGAAACCGAAATGAATGGAATTAAAAAGGAGAACACCTTTCTGAAGGAAACCTTACTGGACATACAAACTAGATCCATGAGAGAGAATTTGGTACTTACAGGTATCCAAGAAAAAGAAGGAGAAGTTCCTGAATCTATAGTTAGAGAGTTCCTCCTTACAGCGCTTCAGATTCCACGCGAAGTTATCGACAAAATCCAACTTGAACGCGTTCACCGCTTCGGACAGAGAGGGCAGAGGTACGAACGCCCAATCGTTGCCAAATATGCTTCATTTAAAGATAAAATAATGGTTAAAAGCCTGGGTAAAAGACTTGCTGGGACCAAAATTGGCATGAATGATCAGTTTCCGAAGGAAATTGCAGAACGGCGCAAAGTTCTGTATCCAATTTTCAAAGAAAATAGATTAAAAGCGAAACGAGTAGCTCTCGTCGTTGATAAACTATATATTGATAACCAGTTGTTCAGAGACACAAAGACTACTCCATGGTTATTTTAAAAATTACAAAGTTCTCATAGACGAGGGAAATAAACACAATTCAAGCCCGGTTACTGATTGTAACAATACAATAAAAAATATAGCTTTTCTATAAATCTTCACATATAACTAATTGAACACACAAGCACTAATTCAACATAGTGAAGATAAAAACTAAGTAAACAGAAGGCACAGTATGTGTGGATGGTATGGTTTGTGTTTATTTTTTATTTTATTTGTTATGTTTGGAAAGTTGAGTGAGTGAGTAATGAAATGGTTGCATATCCCAGAGCCAATGTATTGCTGTGAGCCGGGTATGAGAGGGCTTTCAATGTTGTTCAGATGATGGATATACTTTTATAATGAATTATACGTCTTATTTATTTATTGTCCTATCATGGAGAACTACATTTTTTTATTTATTTTTTTATAAATTATATCTAATTATTTATTATCCTATTTTAATGGTACGGTCCATGGCACTATACCCTAGACACCCACCTGAATGACCCAGATACTAAGGAGAAGTCCCTAACTGTTTTATGTGCCCGCTGTAAGCGGTCTGTATGCAGCTAAAATGAGGTCAGAGACCAAGAGCAGCACTGCCCCCTCAAGATTCTGAGCCTGCTTGGCAGGGTTGGTCCTGCAAAGCCAAAGCCCCATAAAGGGAGAGCATAATATACAAGGAAATTCTCAAAGCTGCTAATGAGAACCTTGACGACCTTGTACCTAGCCGGTGGGGATTCCGGTGGGGTGCCCCCACCCAGGCAGTGGCAGTGCTGGCAACACTAGCTGCAGTAACCCATGGGGAGGGGGTCACACTCGGACATTCAGAGAGGGGGTATATTATTGTGGCCCTGGCGGCACAAAATCAAAGTCGGACTGCATGGAGATGCGTGGGGACATGGTCATGACGGGTGGCCGTATTGTGGGTGTTTCAGGAATAAGGTGTACATTTGACCTCGATTATCTAGGATATGACAATGGTAAATAAATCTCTCAATTTTTGCTAATTTTTTGTGCGGTCTTGCAGGCCTTCTCATGCAGCTGCAACTGCAAGTGCATTTGTAAATCATGACCCATCTTGAGTTGGGCTCTGGGATGGTGCAATTGTTGAGAAAGTGAGCTTATGGTTGTGTGGGGGTAAGGGCTGAGTGTGTGTGGGTGTATGTGTGTATCCCACAACTGTTGCGAAGGAAGAAGTAAAAGATGTTAGGGACAATAGAGGATGATCCACAGATATATATAATACAAATCGAGGTGAGGGCAATGGAAATGCATATGGCAATTGATCTTCTTCAATTCGGTAAATGGCACTGTATGCTCTTTTCAAAGAATGGATCCCAGTCGGTTCAGGGCTATGGGATACAGGGGGTCGAGGGTGGTCTGCCGGGCATTGGGATGACAAGCCATCTCGAGATGAGGCCTTTTAGCGGGTGGAATAGTAGGGACCAATTGGAGGTTTACTTAGTAGAAATGCAAATATCATGGTACAACTATATAGACACTCAATCATTATGTTACTTTTTAATAGTACGTTTACAAAAATATATTCTGATTAAAAGAATGAAAGGTGTGTCTCATTATGGTAAGTGGTGAAATAAGTATAGCCAGTTACAATTGTAATGGCTTAGCAGATAATAAGAAAAGACGATCAGTATTTACCTGGCTAAAAGAGAAGGATTATAATATCTATTGTTTACAGGAAACCCATTCAACAGTTTTAGATGAAGTTTTGTGGAAAAAGAACTGGGGGGGCAAAATATATTTCTCCCATGGGCAAAGAAATTCAAAAGGGGTGATGGTTTTAATTAACAATAATTTTGATCCAAATGTGCAAATTGTCCAAACAGATCCTCAAGGTAGATGGATTATTTTAAATATGTTATTGGACAATAAACAAATATGGCTTGTTAACCTATACGGTCCGAATAATGATGATCCAAGCTTCTTTGAAAATATATATAAGAATTTATCAACTCTACAAGCAACACTAGACTCTATTATTATAGTGGGAGATTTTAATACGGTCTTAAATACCTCTATAGACCGGAAAGGAAATCACACTACAAACTATCACCCTCAGGCACTTAAGGAAATCATGAATGTCATGGATATATTGGAATTAGTGGATATATGGAGACTTAAATACCCTGATTTAGTGAGATATACATGGCGGAGGCTGAATCAAGCTAGTCGTCTTGACTACTTTCTTATACCATTCTCTCTGGCACCAAAAGTTAAAAAAGTGTTGATAGGGGACAGAATGCGGTCGGATCATCACATAATTGGCATATATATTTCTCTTACAGAATTTCCACGTGGGCGAGGATATTGGAAATTTAATCAAAGTCTACTAGATGATAAATTGTTTAGAACTAGGACAGAAGATTTTATAACTGACTTTTTCAGACATAACATAGGTACAGCAGATCCCCTTATTGTATGGGACACTTTTAAGTGTGCCTTTAGAGGCCATGCAATTCAGTACTCATCTATAAAACAAAGGGAATTTAGATCAAAAGAGTCCATATTAACAAAGGAAATTGAAGGACTAACAGTACAGTTAGATAGCAATAAAAACGGTACCATAGAGGCACAGAATAAGTTAGAGGAAAAACAAAAAGAAATGGAGGAACTTATTCAAGAAAGATACAGTGTAATATATTATAAAAATAAAGCGAACTGGATGGAATATGGGGAAAAATGCACCAAATTCTTTTTCAATCTTCAATATAGAAATGCTACCAAAAAAAATGTATTAAAACTTGTTACAAATGATGGAGTCACGCATGATTCACCAAATGATATTTTGAAAGAGGAAGTAAAGTACTTTAAGAATATGTTTTCGTTTCAGGCTCCTCCATCTCCACTAACTGAAACTAATTGTATGGATTTTTTTCCTATTAATAATGTAAAATTAACATCTGTACAGAAAGACTCATGTGAAGGCCAAATTACAGAGGAGGAACTGCTTGATGCAATTGGGGCCTTTAAGGATGGGAAAACTCCAGGGCTGGATGGCATACCAGTGGAAGTATACAAAACTTTTTTTGATATACTCAAAGGACCATTATTAGCTTGTTTTAACCACTCCTATATAAATGGTAGATTATCAGACACGCAACAAGAAGGTCTGATATCGTTATTACTGAAACAGGACCCAAGTGGTATATATAAAGATCCAGTCCAATTAAAAAATTGGAGACCTCTTACACTTCAGTGTTGTGATGCAAAAATCCTAGCAAAATGCTTGGCGCATAGAATAAAAAAAGTTTTGTCAGATATTATTCATCCTAATCAGACAGGTTTTTTACATGGACGATACATTGGAGATAATATAAGGCAAGTACTGGAAACAATAGAACACTATGAAATATCGGGGACACCAGGTCTGGTTTTCATAGCTGATTTTGAAAAGGCTTTTGATAAAGTACGACTGGAGTTTATATATAAATGCCTAGAATATTTCAATTTTGGGGAATCTCTTATAAAATGGGTTAAAATTATGTATAGTAACCCTAGGTGTAAAATAGTAAATAATGGCTACATCTCAGAAAGTTTTAAACTATCTAGAGGAGTAAAACAAGGTTGTCCACTATCGGCATATCTATTTATTATTGCCATCGAAATGTTAGCTGTTAAAATTAGATCAAACATTAATATTAATGGATTAGAAATCCGTGGCTTAAAAACTAAGGTGTCATTGTACGCTGATGATTCATGTTTTCTTTTAAAACCACAACTAGAGTCTCTCCACGGCCTCATAGAGGATCTAGATACCTTTGCTATCCTCTCTGGATTAAAACCAAATTATGATAAATGTACCATATTACGTATTGGATCACTAAAAAATACACATTTTATATTGCCATGTAGTTTACCAATTAAATGGTCTGACGGAGATGTGGACATACTCGGTATAAAAATCCCAAAAGAAAGAAATGATCTCACTCCAATAAATTTTTATAGAAAGTTAGCAAAAATAGATAAGATCTTGCTACCATGGAAAGGAAAATACTTGTCTATTTGTGGAAAAATCACCCTGATTAACTCTTTAGTCATATCACAGTTTACCTATTTGCTTATGGTTTTGCCTACACCTAGTGACCTGCTTTTTAAATTATATGAACAAAAAATATTCCATTTTATTTGGAACGGCAAGCCAGATAAAATTAAAAGGGCCTATTTATATAACGAATATGAATTCGGAGGGCAGAAATTATTAAATATTAAAGCATTAGACCTCTCACTAAAGGCATCAGTCATACAAAAGTTATACTTAAATCCAAACTGGTTCTCTAGTAAATTGGTACGAATGTCTCATCCTATGTTCAAGAAGGGCCTTTTTCCCTTTATTCAGATTACACCTGCTCACTTTCGGTTGTTTGAAAAGGAAATAATCTCCAAAATATCCTTATTTTTTAAACAAGCCTTAGAAAGTTGGTTGCAATTTCAGTTTAATCCACCTGAAAGGACGGAACAAATAGTACAACAAATATTGTGGTTAAATTCAAATATAGTAATTGATAAAAAAACTGTATTTATCGAAGAAATGTTTAAAAAAGGTATAATTTTTGTGAATGATATCATAAATAGGACTGGTGGAGTTATGTCACACATGCAGCTAACACAGACATATGGAAATGTCTGCTCTACCCAAAATTACAACCAATTAATTGCAGCGTTACCACAAAAATGGAAGAGGCAAGTAGAAGGGGAAAAAAGTAAGGAACTTGTATGTCGGCCCTGTATTAAAGAACATAAATGGTTAAAGAAAAGTGTGATAAATAAAAACATATACCAATTTCATTTAAGGACCAAAAAACTGACAGCTGTGCCATATAAATTGCAAAATAGTTGGGAAGAGATTTTCGATGTACCCATTCCATGGCACATGGTTTATGAATTGATACGCAAAACAACACCGGATTCAAAACTTCGAATTTTTCAATTTAAATTACTGTACAAAATTCTTGCAACTAATAGAATGTTATATATATGGGGTATACAATCTTCCCAGCTCTGCAGATTCTGTTGTGAGGAGGCAGAGTCATTAGATCATTTATTTTGGTATTGTCCATATGTAGCTCGTTTTTGGTCACAGGTCCAGGAATGGCTGAAGAATTGCAACATTTGCCTAGAACTAACGCTACAGATAGCAATACTGGGGGATTTGAAAAGCCATAGTCAATCAATCAATAATATAATAATTATTTTAGCAAAAATGTTTATTTTTAATTTACAATCTGTAGAAGCTATGAGAATAGGAAGGTTCAAATCTTTTGTGAAGCATCACAGCACAGTTGAAAAATATATGGCAAATAAAAATCCGAAATGGATGATGTTGGAAGATAGATGGGAAGGGTTGAGTGGAACTGAAGGGTGGGACTAATAACAAGATAAACAATGTAGGGCATACGGGATCTGTGAAATGTGTATAGGTGCGGAGCTTTTGTGAAATAGCACAGTTACAAGTGGAAATAAAATTGGATGGACAATAGAAATAGAGGAAGGACTAAGAACAAACAAGAGAGAACTATTATAAAGTAGTCTGTGTCTGTAAAATAGGTATAAGATGTATAAATTGAAGGTAAAAGCAGAAGTGTTTATTAGTTTACTCCAATTGGGGGAGCGGTGGTAGGGTTGCGGGGAATAATAATAAAGGTATATTCTTTAAAAAAGTATGTATGTCTATATAGGTATTTGTATGTATATATGTATATATGTATGCATGCGTGTATGGATATATATATTTACCCCAAAAAATATGGGGGATTGGAAATGATGCAGACAATTACATTGGAAGCAACATTCTTTCCGCAATATTAAGCTGATCCACCCCTAGAAAAAAAAAAAAAAAAAAAAAAAAAAAAAAAAAACAGGTGTGCCTTGTTAAAGGTTAATTTGTGGAATTTGTTTCCTTATTAATGCGTTTGAGCCAATCATTGTGTTGTGACAAAGTAGGGGTGGTATACAGAAGATAGCCCTATTTGGTAAAAGACCAAGTCCATATTATGGCAAGATCAGCTCAAATAAGCAAAGAGAAACGGCAGTCCATCATTACTTTAAAACATGAAGGTCAGTTAATCTGGAAAATTTTATGAACTGTCTATGATTTATTTAGATTTCTAGGCACACCTATCCAGCATGACTACGAAAGCATTCTGCAGCGATACGCCATCCCATCAGGTTTGCGCTTCGTGGGACTATCATTTGTTTTCAACAGGACAATGACCCAAAACACAACCAAATTGAGATGGTTTAGGATGAGTCGGACCGCAGAGTGAAGGAAAAGCAGCCAACAAGTGCTCAGCATATGTGGGAACTCCTTCAAGGCTATTGGAAAAGCATTCCTCGTGAAGCTGGTTTAGAGAGAGTGAAGCTGTCATCAAGGCAAAGGGTGGCTACTTTGAAGAATCTAAAATATATTTTGATTAGTTTAACACTTTTTTTTTGTTACTACATGATTCCATGTGTGTTATTTCATCGTTTTGATGTCTTCACTATTATTCTACAATGTAGAAAATTGTACAAATAAATAAAAAACCTTTAATGAGTAAAAAAAAAAAAAAAAAAAAAAGAGGCCTTTCTACGGACTCTGAAAAACACCAAATGAATGATGTCTAGGGTCCCTGCTCATCTGTGTGAACGTGCCTTAGGCATGCTGCAAGGAGGCATGAGGACTGCAGATGTGGCCAGGGCAATAAATTGCAATGTCCGTACTGTGAGACCCTAAGACAGTGCTACAGAGAGACAGGACGAACAGCTGATCGTCCTCGCAATGGCAGACCACGTGTAACAACACCTGCACAGGATCGGTACATCCGAACATCACACCTGTGGGACAGGTACAGGATGGCAACAACTGCCCGAGTTACACCAGGAACGCACAATCCCTCCATCAGTGCTCAGACTGTCCGCAATAGGCTGAGAGAGGCTGGACTGAGGGCTTGTAGGCCTGTTGTATGGCAGGTCCTCACCAGACATCACTGGCAACAACGTCGCCTATGGGCACAAACCCACCGTCGCTGGACCAGATAGGACTTGCAAAAAGTGCTCTTCACTGACGAGTCACGGTTTTGTCTCACCAGGGGTGATGGTCGGATTCGTGTTAATTGTCGAAGGAATGAGCGTTACACCGATGCCTGTACTCTGGAGCGGGATTGATTTGGTCCCATAGCATCATCGGACTGAGCATGTTGTCGTTGCTGGCAATCTCAACACTGTGCGTTACAAGGAAGACATCCTCCTCCCTCATGTGGTACCCTTCCTGCAGGCTCATCCTGACATGACCTTCCAGCATAACAATGCCACCAGCCATACTGCTCATTCTGTGCATGATTTCCTGCAAGACAGGAATGTCAGTGTTCTGCCATGGCCAGTGAAGATCCTGGATCTCAATCCCATTGAGCACGTCTTGGACCTGTTGGATCGGAGGGTGGGGACTAGGGCCATTCCCCGAGAAATGTTCGGGAACTTGCAGGTGCCTTGGTGGAAGAGTGGGGTAACATCTCACAGCAAGAACTGGTAAATCTGGTGCAGTCCATGAGGAGGAGATGCACTGCAGTACTTAAAGCAGCTGGTGGCCACACCAGATACTGACTGTTACTTTTGATTTTGACCCCCCCTTTGTTCAGGGACACATTATTCCATTTCTGTTAGTCACATGTCTGTTGAACTTGTTGAGTTTATGTCTCAGTTGTTGAATCTTGTTATGTTCATACAAATATTTACACATGTTAAGTTTGCTGAAAATAAACGCAGTTGACAGTGAGAGGACGGTTATTCTTTTTCTGAGTTTACTACTTATTCTGCTGTTGTACATGCGTTACATAATGTGATCCTATGTTACATCATTATATGAGTGTGAAGGTGTCAATAAGCATTACTGATGTTCCTTACTTTACTTGGGAAGCATTTTTATAATATAGAAAGTCACTTTGTCGTACGGACATCACATTATACTGGTGCTGGTATTACCCATTTGCCCAGAACATGATCATATCAAGTACAGTACACTGTAGAGTGAACAGACAATAGAAGGTGTTTACATTATAACACATCAACAATAAGCTTAGAAAAGTACACCAAGCCAACTGAAATGTGCACAGAGCATCCACAGAACGTACACCACAAGGTATATGTACAGACTGTCATCTGTTGTGTTTCCAGGAAGATGGTGCTCAGAGAATGTTAATGACTGCTGGTCAAGGCCTTGTTTGAATGGAGGTTCCTGTATGGATCTGCTGAATGGATACATCTGCCACTGTCCTTTGGGTGAGTACTCTGCTGACTAGCATAGCAGCATAGAAATCACTGTCCTTTTGGTGAGTACTCTACTGACTAGCTTAGAACCATAAAAATCATTGTCCTTTTGGTAAGTACTCTGCTGACTAGCATAGCAGCATAGAAATCACTGTCCTTTTGGTGAGTACTCTACTGACTAGGATAGCAGCATAGAAATCACTGTCCTTTTGGTGAGTACTCTACTGACTAGCATAGCAGCATAGAAATCACTGTCCTTTTGGTGAGTACTCTACTGACTAGCATAGCAGCATAGAAATCACTGTCCTTTTAGTGAGTACTCTACTGACCAGCATAGCAGCATAGAAATCACTGTCCTTTTGGTGTGTACTCTACTGACTAGCATAGCAGCATAGAAATCACTGTCCTTTTGTTGAGTACTCTACTGACTAGCATAGCAGCATAGAAATCACTGTCCTTTTGGTAAGTACTCTACTGACTAGCATAGCAGCATAGAAATCATTGTCCTTTTGGTGAGTACTCTACTGACTAGCATAGCAGCATAGAAATCACTGTCCTTTTGGTGAGTACTCTACTGACTAGCATAGCAGCATAGAAATCACTGTCCTTTTGGTAAGTACTCTACTGACTAGCATAGCAGCATAGAAATCACTGTCCTTTTGGTGAGTACTCTACTGACTAGCATAGCAGCATAGAAATCACTGTCCTTTTGGTAAGTACTCTACTGACTAGCTTAGAACCATAAAAATCACTGTCCTTTTGGTAAGTACTCTACTGACTAGCATAGCAGCATAGAAATCACTGTCCTTTTGGTGAGTACTCTACTGACTAGCATAGAAGCATAGAAATCACTGTCCTTTTGGTGAGTACTCTACTGACTAGCATAGCAGCATAGAAATCACTGTCCTTTTGGTGAGTACTCTACTGACTAGCATAGCAGCATAGAAATCACTGTCCTTTTGGTGAGTACTCTACTGACTAGCATAGCAGCATAGAAATCACTGTCCTTTTGGTAAGTACTCTACTGACTAGCATAGCAGCATAGAAATCACTGTCCTTTTAGTGAGTGCTCTACTGACTAGCATAGCAGCATAGAAATCACTGTCCTTTTGGTGAGTTCTCTACTGACTAGCATAGCAGCATAGAAATCATGCACCATGCCTTATACTGTACAGTGCCTTCAGAAAGTATTCATACCCTAATTTCACATTTAGTTGTGTTACAGCCGGCATTTTTTCTCATCCATCTACACACAATATCCCATAATGATAAAGTGAAAACATGTTTTAGAAATGTTAGCACATTTTTTGTAAAAAAAAAAAATCATCACCTTTTTTCACAATTTTTTCACCAAATGAATAAGGAAATATCTCATTTACATAAGTATTCACACCCCTGAGTCAATACATGTTAGGATCACCTGGCAGTGATTTTAGCTGGGAGTCTTTCTTTCAAAAAAACAGATAAAGCAACACCTCACCGCACAATGCCTCTCACTTATTGACCTAGATAGTTTGTGTGTATTGATATGTAGGCTACGTGTGCATTTTTTAAATGTAGTTCTATCCTTGAGCTCTTGTCTATTAATGTTCTGTATTATGTCATGTTTTGTGTGGACCCCAGGAAGAGTAGCTGCTGCTTTCGCAACAGCCAATGGGGATCATAATACAATACCAAAAATGTCAAAAAACATAATTCCACTTATGGGATATTGTGTGCAGGCCAATTACAAAAGTCTAAATTTAATCGATTTTGATTTCAGGCTGTAATGTAACAAAATGTGGAAAAGTCAAGGGATGTGAATACTTTCTGAAGCCACTGTAGCTACAGAAAAATAACTATTCAGACCCCTTCCCCTTTTCCACAGTTAGTTACATTACAGCCTTATTCTAAAATTGATTAAAAAAATAAAAACAGAAATACCTTATTTACGTAAGTATTCAGACCCTTTGCTATGAGACTCGAAATTAAGCTCAGGTGCATGCTGTTATCATTGATGTTTCTACAACTTGATTGGAGTCCACCTGTGGTAAATTCAATTGATTGGACATGATTTGGAAAGGCACACACCTGTCTATATAAGGTCCCACAGTTGACAGTGCATGTCAGAGCAAAAACCAAGCCATGAGGTCGAAGGAATTGTCTGTAGATCTCAGAGACAGGATCATGTTGAGGCACAGATCTGTGGAAGGGTACCAAAACATTGATGCAACATTGAAGGTCTCTAAGGACACATTGGCCGCCATCATTCTTAAATGGAAGACGTTTGGAACCATCAAGACTCTTGCTAGAGCTGCCCGGCCAAACTGAGAAAACAGGGGGAAAGGGCCTTGGTCAGGGATGTGACTAAGAACCCAATGGTCACTCTGACAGAGCTCCAGAGTTCCTCTGGGGAGATGGAAGAACCTTCCAGAAGGTCAACCATTTCTGCAGCACTCCACTAATCAGGCCTTTATGGTAGAGTCAGACGGAAACCACTCCTCTGTAAAATGCACGACAGCCTGCTTGGAGTTTGCCAAAATGCACCTAAAGGACTCTCAGACTATGAGATGAAACCAAGATTGAACTCTTTGGCCTGAATGCCAAGCGTCATGTCAGGAGGAAACCTGGCACCATTCCTATGGTGAAGCATGGTGGTGGAAGCGTCATGCTGTGGGTATGTTTTTCAGCGGCAGGGACTGGGAGACTAGTCAGGATCGAGGGAAAGATAAACGTAGCGAAGTACAGAGAGATCCTTAAAAACCTGCTCCAGAGCGCTCAGGACCTCAGAAGGTTCACCTTCCAACAGGACAACGACCCTAAGCACTCAGCAAAGACAACGCAGTGGCTTCGGGACAAGTCCCTGAATGTCCTTGAGTGGCCCCATCATCCCCAAGAAGAATCGAGGCTGTAATCGCTGCCAAAGGTGCTTCAACAAAGTACTGAGTGAAGGGTCTGAATACATAGATAATTTCATTTTACATTTTTTATACATTTGCAAAAACCTGTTTTTGCTTAGTCATTATGGGGTATTGTGTGTAGATTGATAAGGGGAAATAAACAATTTTATCAATTTTAGAATAAGGCTGAAACGTAACAAAATATGGAAAAGGTCAAGGGGTCTGAATACTTCTCGAATGCACTGTATATGTTACAATGAAACATTTGGCCAATAAATGCATACAGATCCTATAATTGAATATAATCTATTCTATAATTGAATGAATTATAGGATCTTTATGATGACATGAATGTTGGAAATAGTTGGTATGTTTAGTGGTATAGAAATCATGCCGCGTTTAAAGTTTCGCTCTGATATTATTGGTATCCTTGCATCCTTACAATGGAGTGAATATACAATAGAATGGTCACTTTCTGTTTAAATGAAGGTTACAAGAAATGTTTAACAATGACACAATACATTTCCCAGATGTACATTATTGACCCTAATATGATATAAACACCAACAGACAATGTTGTTACTATACACTTTCTACATGCATTGCACCTGTAAAAAGATCATTCAATTTAGCTTAATGTGCAGTACCCCCCCGAAAACAATATATCACTAATCTCCTAATGTTATTGCGTGACAATAAAACACGGAAGTGAAATACATCATCGTAAATTTTCGGTTGAAAATGTATGAAACAAACTTCTCTGTCATTCAGTGGAAGTTGAAGTGGAGGGAAAGCAGACCCCCAGTAAAACAGTAAAACATCCATTATTGCTCAGATTTCTATGGCAGATTCAGAGACTAAGGTGTGTTTTAATCTGGTTTGCGTTTTCCGGGAATTGAATTAGATAAGTGACTTGCGATGTTTACTTCATAGATGGAACAAATGTAACAGAAAAAGGGTGTCTGCAAGGTTAACACAATTTTCACAACCATGCTTCCGATGTCTATCTCCTTCAGCCTCTCTGTGGTGCTATCTCCAAATGTAAAACATGGATATACTTATATTTTTGTGGGATTTCAGGGAACAAGGACAAATTGACGTTTTGGTTCTGGTCTATTTTCTAAACAGGAACACTATAGACTATACATAGAGTGTGTGTGTGTGTGTGTGTGTGTGTGTGTGTGTGTGTGTGTGTGTGTGTGTGTGTTCGTTTCTTTATCATTTAAATTGATGGAGTTTGAGGGACTAGAATGAATGGTGGCTGGTGCTGGAGATAAAAATATATAAATGTCTACAGAGTTCAAAAGGTACTCACGCTCAAACCATAACAATGTTCAAACCAAGGAGACTGAGAACATGCTGCATTGAATTCATGCTTGAAAGAATAAATAAGGTGAAAGTACTCAACAAAACAAGGTCACATTTCAGCTTCTACACCTTCATCCATGCTTTACAAACCATTTCAGCTTCTACACCTTCATCCATGCTTTACAAACCGTTTCAGCTTCTACACCATCTATGCTTTACAAACCGTTTCAGCATCTATACCTTCATCTATGCTTTACAAACCGTTTCAGCTTCTACGCCTTCATTCATCCTTTACAAACCGTTTCAGCTTCTACACCTTCATCCATGCTTTACAAACCGTTTCAGCTTCTACTCCTTCATCCATGCTTTACAAACCGTTTCAGCTTCTACGCCTTCATCTATGCTTTACAAACCGTTTCAGCATCTACACCTTCATCTATGCTTTACAAACAGTTTCGGCATCTACACCTTCATCCATGCCTTACAAACCGTTTCAGCTTCTACACCTTCATCCATGCTTTACAAACCGTTTCAGCTTCTACACCTTCATCCATGCTTTACAAACCGTTTCAGCTTCTACACCTTCATCCATGCTTTACAAACCGTTTCAGCTTCTACGCCTTCATCCATGCTTTACAAACCGTTTCAGCTTCTACACCTTCATCCATGCTTTACAAACCGTTTCAGCTTCTACTCCTTCATCTATGCTTTACAAACCGTTTCACCATCTACGCCTTCATTCATCCTTTACAAACCGTTTCAGCTTCTACTCCTTCATCTATGCTTTACAAACCGTTTCACCATCTACGCCTTCATCCATGCTTTACAAACCGTTTCAGCTTCTACACCTTCATCCATGCTTTACAAACCGTTTCAGCTTCTACACCTTCATCCATCCTTTACAAACCGTTTCAGCTTCTACACCATCTATGCTTTACAAACCGTTTCAGCTTCTACTCCTTCATCCATGCTTTACAAACCGTTTCAGCATCTACGCCTTCATCCATGCTTTACAAACCGTTTCACCATCTACACCTTCATTCATCCTTTACAGACCAATTAAATACACACATACTTAAGAAGACACAGCTGTGCGTCACCGATGCACGGTAGCAAGTTCTTTATAATGTACATGCCTCATGCTGCAATAATGTAGTCATTTTTAGAAAGGCGTTTACATTTTACAAGCCTCAGTAGAAAACAATCATATGAAATTCAACCAACAGATGAGAGCAGCCATAATGTCTTGGTGTTTTTAATGGTCAACAGAATAAGAAAGTCAAACAGACCTGAGGTACACTAATGTAATGTTATTTTGATGTACGGCATGATGGCCCCATTTGCATTTTGAATAGATGTTTGACCATCTTCCACTGCATCTGTGTTGGTTTGTGAATATTGGATGGCATGCTGTTTTACTACTGCTTGTCAGCTGGCTCTACAGTTATAATATAATAATGGACCACCACAAGCTGTGTGTGCCCTGTTCCCTATCTAGTGCAATACTTTTGACTAGGGCCAATAGGAAATAAATAGGGAATAGGGTGCCATTTGGGACACGACCCTTGTCACGTAGGGACGCAGCCCTTGTCGTGTAGGGACGCAGGCCTTGTCGTGTAGGGACGCAGGCCTTGTCGTGTAGGGACGCAGGCCTTGTCGTGTAGGGACGCAGCCCTTGTCGTGTAGGGACGCAGCCCTTGTCGTGTAGGGACGCAGCCCTTGTCGTGTAGGGACGCAGCCCTTGTCGTGTAGGGACGCAGCCCTTGTCGTGTAGGGACGCAGCCCTTGTCGTGTAGGGACGCAGGCCTTGTCGTGTAGGGACGCAGGCCTTGTCGTGTAGGGACGCAGGCCTTGTCGTGTAGGGACGCAGGCCTTGACGTGTAGGGACGCAGGCCTCGACGTGTAGGGACGCAGGCCTCGTCGTGTAGGGACGCAGGCCTCGTCGTGTAGGGACGCAGCCCTTGTCGTGTAGGGACGCAGCCCTTGTCGTGCAGGGACGCAGCCCTTGTCGTGCAGGGACGCAGCTCTTGTCGTGCAGGGACGCAGCTCTCGTCGTGCAGGGACGCAGCCCTCGTTGTGTAGGGACGCAGGATTTGTCGTGCAGGGACGCAGCCCTCGTCGTGTAGGGACGCAGGATTTGGCGTGCAGGGACGCAGGCCTTGTCGTGCAGGGACGCAGGCCTTGTCGTGCATGGACGCAGGATTCGTCGTGCAGGGACGCAGGCCTCGTCGTGCAGGGACGCAGGCCTCGTCGTGCAGGGACGCAGGCCTCGTCGTGCAGGGACGCAGGCCTCGTCGTGCAGGGACGCAGGCCTCGTCGTGCAGGGACGCAGGCCTCGTCGTGCAGGGACGCAGGCCTCGTCGTGTAGGGACGCAGCCCTTGTCGTGTAGGGACGCAGCCCTTGTCGTGCAGGGACGCAGCTCTCGTCGTGCAGGGACGCAGCCCTCGTCGTGTAGGGACGCAGGATTTGTCGTGCAGGGACGCAGCCCTCGTCGTGTAGGGACGCAGCCCTCGTCGTGTAGGGACGCAGGCCTCGTCGTGCAGGGAAGCAGGCCTCGTCGTGCAGGGACGCAGGCCTCGTCGTGCAGGGACGCAGGCCTCGTCGTGCAGGGACGCAGCCCTCGTCGTGCAGGGACGCAGCCCTCGTCGTGCAGGGACGCAGCCCTCGTCGTGCAGGGACGCAGGCCTCGTCGTGCAGGGACGCAGGCCTCGTCGTGTAGGGACGCAGGCCTCGTCGTGTAGGGACGCAGGCCTCGTCGTGTAGGGACGCAGGCCTCGTCGTGTAGGGACGCAGGCCTCGTCGTGTAGGGACGCAGCCCTCGTCGTGTAGGGACGCAGCCCTCGTCGTGCAGGGACGCAGCCCTCGTCGTGCAGGGACGCAGCCCTCGTCGTGTAGGGACGCAGGATTTGTCGTGCAGGGACGCAGCCCTCGTCGTGTAGGGACGCAGGCCTCGTCGTGTAGGGACGCAGGCCTCGTCGTGTAGGGACGCAGGCCTCGTCGTGTAGGGACGCAGCCCTTGTCGTGTAGGGACGCAGCCCTTGTCGTGTAGGGACGCAGCCCTTGTCGTGTAGGGACGCAGCCCTTGTCGTGTAGGGACGCAGCCCTTGTCGTGTAGGGACGCAGGCCTTGTCGTGTAGGGACGCAGGCCTTGACGTGTAGGGACGCAGGCCTCGACGTGTAGGGACGCAGGCCTCGTCGTGTAGGGACGCAGCCCTTGTCGTGTAGGGACGCAGCCCTTGTCGTGCAGGGACGCAGCCCTTGTCGTGCAGGGACGCAGCTCTTGTCGTGCAGGGACGCAGCTCTTGTCGTGCAGGGACGCAGCTCTCGTCGTGCAGGGACGCAGCCCTCGTCGTGCAGGGACGCAGGATTTGTCGTGCAGGGACGCAGCCCTCGTCGTGTAGGGACGCAGCCCTCGTCGTGTAGGGACGCAGCCCTCGTCGTGTAGGGACGCAGCCCTCGTCGTGTAGGGACGCAGCCCTCGTCGTGTAGGGACGCAGCCCTCGTCGTGTAGGGACGCAGGCCTCGTCGTGCAGGGACGCAGGCCTCGTCGTGCAGGGACGCAGGCCTCGTCGTGCATGGACGCAGGATTCGTCGTGCAGGGACGCAGGCCTTGTCGTGCAGGGACGCAGGCCTCGTCGTGCAGGGACGCAGGCCTCGTCGTGCAGGGACGCAGGCCTCGTCGTGCAGGGACGCAGGCCTCGTCGTGCAGGGACGCAGGCCTCGTCGTGCAGGGACGCAGGCCTCGTCGTGTAGGGACGCAGCCCTTGTCGTGTAGGGACGCAGCCCTTGTCGTGCAGGGACGCAGCTCTCGTCGTGCAGGGACGCAGCCCTCGTCGTGTAGGGACGCAGGATTTGTCGTGCAGGGACGCAGCCCTCGTCGTGTAGGGACGCAGCCCTCGTCGTGTAGGGACGCAGCCCTCGTCGTGTAGGGACGCAGCCCTCGTCGTGTAGGGACGCAGGCCTCGTCGTGCAGGGACGCAGGCCTCGTCGTGCAGGGACGCAGGCCTCGTCGTGCAGGGACGCAGGCCTCGTCGTGCAGGGACGCAGCCCTCGTCGTGCAGGGACGCAGCCCTCGTCGTGCAGGGACGCAGCCCTCGTCGTGCAGGGACGCAGGCCTCGTCGTGCAGGGACGCAGGCCTCGTCGTGCAGGGACGCAGGCCTCGTCGTGTAGGGACGCAGGCCTCGTCGTGTAGGGACGCAGGCCTCGTCGTGTAGGGACGCATGCCTCGTCGTGTAGGGACGCAGGCCTCGTCGTGTAGGGACGCAGGCCTCGTCGTGTAGGGACGCAGCCCTTGTCGTGTAGGGACGCAGCCCTTGTCGTGCAGGGACGCAGCCCTCGTCGTGTAGGGACGCAGGATTTGTCGTGCAGGGACGCAGCCCTCGTCGTGTAGGGACGCAGCCCTCGTCGTGTAGGGACGCAGCCCTCGTCGTGTAGGGACGCAGGCCTCGTCGTGTAGGGACGCAGCCCTTGTCGTGTAGGGACGCAGCCCTTGTCGTGTAGGGACGCAGCCCTTGTCGTGTAGGGACGCAGCCCTTGTCGTGTAGGGACGCAGCCCTTGTCGTGTAGGGACGCAGGCCTTGTCGTGTAGGGACGCAGGCCTCGTCGTGTAGGGACGCAGGCCTCGTCGTGTAGGGACGCAGGCCTCGTCGTGTAGGGACGCAGGCCTCGTCGTGTAGGGACGCAGCCCTTGTCGTGTAGGGACGCAGCCCTTGTCGTGCAGGGACGCAGCCCTTGTCGTGCAGGGACGCAGCCCTTGTCGTGCAGGGACGCAGCTCTTGTCGTGCAGGGACGCAGCTCTTGTCGTGCAGGGACGCAGCTCTCGTCGTGCAGGGACGCAGCCCTCGTCGTGTAGGGACGCAGGATTTGTCGTGCAGGGACGCAGCCCTCGTCGTGTAGGGACGCAGCCCTCGTCGTGTAGGGACGCAGCCCTCGTCGTGTAGGGACGCAGGCCTCGTCGTGCAGGGACGCAGGCCTCGTCGTGCAGGGACGCAGGCCTCGTCGTGCATGGACGCAGGATTCGTCGTGCAGGGACGCAGGCCTCGTCGTGCAGGGACGCAGGCCTCGTCGTGCAGGGACGCAGGCCTCGTCGTGCAGGGACGCAGGCCTCGTCGTGCAGGGACGCAGGCCTCGTCGTGCAGGGACGCAGGCCTCGTCGTGCAGGGACGCAGGCCTCGTCGTGTAGGGACGCAGCCCTTGTCGTGTAGGGACGCAGCCCTTGTCGTGCAGGGACGCAGCTCTCGTCGTGCAGGGACGCAGCCCTCGTCGTGTAGGGACGCAGGATTTGTCGTGCAGGGACGCAGCCCTCGTCGTGTAGGGACGCAGCCCTCGTCGTGTAGGGACGCAGCCCTCGTCGTGTAGGGACGCAGCCCTCGTCGTGTAGGGACGCAGGCCTCGTCGTGCAGGGACGCAGGCCTCGTCGTGCAGGGACGCAGGCCTCGTCGTGCAGGGACGCAGGCCTCGTCGTGCAGGGACGCAACCCTCGTCGTGCAGGGACGCAGCCCTCGTCGTGCAGGGACGCAGGCCTCGTCGTGCAGGGACGCAGGCCTCGTCGTGCAGGGACGCAGGCCTCGTCGTGTAGGGACGCAGGCCTCGTCGTGTAGGGACGCAGGCCTCGTCGTGTAGGGACGCAGCCCTCGTCGTGTAGGGACGCAGCCCTTGTCGTGCAGGGACGCAGCCCTCGTCGTGTAGGGACGCAGGATTTGTCGTGCAGGGACGCAGCCCTCGTCGTGTAGGGACGCAGCCCTCGTCGTGTAGGGACGCAGGCCTCGTCGTGTAGGGACGCAGGCCTTGTCGTGTAGGGACGCAGCCCTTGTCGTGTAGGGACGCAGCCCTTGTCGTGTAGGGACGCAGCCCTTGTCGTGTAGGGACGCAGCCCTTGTCGTGTAGGGACGCAGCCCTTGTCGTGTAGGGACGCAGGCCTTGACGTGTAGGGACGCAGGCCTCGACGTGTAGGGACGCAGGCCTCGTCGTGTAGGGACGCAGCCCTTGTCGTGTAGGGACGCAGCCCTTGTCGTGCAGGGACGCAGCCCTTGTCGTGCAGGGACGCAGCTCTTGTCGTGCAGGGACGCAGCTCTTGTCGTGCAGGGACGCAGCTCTCGTCGTGCAGGGACGCAGCCCTCGTCGTGTAGGGACGCAGGATTTGTCGTGCAGGGACGCAGCCCTCGTCGTGTAGGGACGCAGGATTTGGCGTGCAGGGAGGCAGGCCTTGTCGTGCAGGGACGCAGGCCTTGTCGTGCATGGACGCAGGATTCGTCGTGCAGGGACGCAGGCCTCGTCGTGCAGGGACGCAGGCCTCGTCGTGCAGGGACGCAGGCCTCGTCGTGCAGGGACGCAGGCCTCGTCGTGCAGGGACGCAGGCCTCGTCGTGCAGGGACGCAGGCCTCGTCGTGCAGGGACGCAGGCCTCGTCGTGTAGGGACGCAGCCCTCGTCGTGTAGGGACGCAGCCCTTGTCGTGCAGGGACGCAGCTCTCGTCGTGCAGGGACGCAGCCCTCGTCGTGTAGGGACGCAGGATTTGTCGTGCAGGGACGCAGCCCTCGTCGTGTAGGGACGCAGCCCTCGTCGTGTAGGGACGCAGCCCTCGTCGTGTAGGGACGCAGCCCTCGTCGTGTAGGGACGCAGCCCTCGTCGTGCAGGGACGCAGCTCTCGTCGTGCAGGGACGCAGCCCTCGTCGTGTAGGGACGCAGGATTTGTCGTGCAGGGACGCAGCCCTCGTCGTGTAGGGACGCAGCCCTCGTCGTGTAGGGACGCAGCCCTCGTCGTGTAGGGACGCAGCCCTCGTCGTGTAGGGACGCAGCCCTCGTCGTGTAGGGACGCAGCCCTCGTCGTGTAGGGACGCAGCCCTCGTCGTGTAGGGACGCAGGCCTCGTCGTGCAGGGACGCAGGCCTCGTCGTGCAGGGACGCAGGCCTCGTCGTGCAGGGACGCAGGCCTCGTCGTGCAGGGACGCAGGCCTCGTCGTGCAGGGACGCAGGCCTCGTCGTGCAGGGACGCAGGCCTCGTCGTGCAGGGACGCAGGCCTCGTCGTGTAGGGACGCAGCCCTTGTCGTGTAGGGACGCAGCCCTTGTCGTGCAGGGACGCAGCTCTCGTCGTGCAGGGACGCAGCCCTCGTCGTGTAGGGACGCAGGATTTGTCGTGCAGGGACGCAGCCCTCGTCGTGTAGGGACGCAGCCCTCGTCGTGTAGGGACGCAGCCCTCGTCGTGTAGGGACGCAGCCCTCGTCGTGTAGGGACGCAGCCCTCGTCGTGTAGGGACGCAGCCCTCGTCGTGTAGGGACGCAGGCCTCGTCGTGCAGGGACGCAGGCCTCGTCGTGCAGGGACGCAGGCCTCGTCGTGCAGGGACGCAGCCCTCGTCGTGCAGGGACGCAGCCCTCGTCGTGCAGGGCGCAGCCCTCGTCGTGCAGGGACGCAGGCCTCGTCGTGCAGGGACGCAGGCCTCGTCGTGCAGGGACGCAGGCCTCGTCGTGTAGGGACGCAGGCCTCGTCGTGTAGGGACGCAGGCCTCGTCGTGTAGGGACGCAGGCCTCGTCGTGTAGGGACGCAGCCCTTGTCGTGGAGGGACGCAGCCCTTGTCGTGCAGGGACGCAGCCCTCGTCGTGTAGGGACGCAGGATTTGTCGTGCAGGGACGCAGCCCTCGTCGTGTAGGGACGCAGCCCTCGTCGTGTAGGGACGCAGGCCTTGTCGTGCAGGGACGCAGGCCTCGTCGTGCAGGGACGCAGCCCTCGTCGTGCAGGGACGCAGCCCTCGTCGTGCAGGGACGCAGCCCTTGTCGTGCAGGGACGCAGCCCTTGTTGTGCAGGGACGCAGCCTTTGTCGTGCAGGCACGCAGGCCTCGTCGTGCAGGGACGCAGCCCTCGTCGTGCAGGGACGCAGCCCTCGTCGTGCAGGTACGCAGCCCTTGTCGTGCAGGGACGCAGCCTTTGTCGTGCAGGGACGCAGCCCTTGTCGTGCAGGTACGCAGCCCTTGTCGTGCAGGTACGCAGCCCTTGTCGTGTAGGGACGCAGGCCTCGTCGTGCAGGGACGCAGGCCTTGTCGTGCAGGTACGCAGCCCTTGTCGTGTAGGGACGCAGCCCTTGTCGTGTAAGGACATAGGCCTTGTCATGTAGGGACGCAGGCCTTGTCATGTAGGGACGCAGGCCTTGTCGTGCAGGACAAAGGCTGGACGCAGCCCTTGTCGTGCAGGGACGCAGCCCTTGTCGTGTAGAGACGCAGGCCTTGTCGTATAGGGACGCAGGCCTTGTCGTATAGGGACGCAGCCCTTGTCGTGCAGGGACGCAGCCCTTATCGTGTAGGGACGCAGCCCTTGTCGTGTAGGGACGCAGGCCTTGTCGTGTAGGGACGCAGCCCTTGTCGTGTAGGGACGCAGCCCTTGTCGTGTAGGGACGCAGCCCTTGTCGTGCAGGGACGCAGGCCTTGTCGTGTAGGGACGCAGGCCTTGTCGTGTAGGGACGCAGGCCTTGTCGTGTAGGGACGCAGGCCTTGTCGTGTAGGGACGCAGGCCTTGTCGTGTAGGGACGCAGGCCTTGTCGTGTAGGGACGCAGGCCTTGTCGTGTAGGGACGCAGGCCTTGTCGTGTAGGGACACTTGTTGAGATTTACATAAACACACCTCTTCAAGCACATTGTTTTCCTTTCCACATAAAATAATAAATACATTTAGATTTACTGCATTTCTGACATACGATTTCTGATATCTGAGTGGCTTGAATAACACTGTACTAGATGGAGTCTAATTTGTAACAATCATAGATGTATTTAATGTATTGAGTTAAGTTATTTATTTAATTCTGTAAGCACAATATAGTGTTTCGTGAATGATATTGCCACTACAGAGGTTAAGAATTCATGTTTTGTAAACACATTGCCGCTACAGAGGTTAAGAATGAATTTACCCACAACGATGGTTCGTCCCAAATGGCACTCTACTCCCTACAGTGTATAGTGCTTTACTTTTGACCAAGTAGTGGACTACACAATGAATATGGTACCATTTGAGATCAGATCATGTGTTCCAGGCATTTTGATCATTAAACTCATACTGGTAATGCAGTGATATTTGTCTTGATTTTTGCAAATAGACAGCCATCTGTTTCTTTACAGGGGGATTTTAATCATGGAGATTCATTTCAATTTATCCCTTTTTATACTTCATTAATATATCAGCGTCATGCAATATTGTTGTTGTCATTTCTCATGTCATAGTGATCTGAGGTGGTTATCTGAGGCATTGGATGAGTCCCAAATGGCACCCTATTCCCTATATAGTACACTACCTTTGAAATATAGTGCTATAGTTCCTCCCTAATCCAGGGAACTGATACATAGACATGGGTTCAAGTACCTGTTTGAAGCCTTTCAAATACGTTGAGTGTTTGTTGTGTAGTCTACCTGGAGTAGTGCCAGGTGGACGAGGTTGGCACCTTCTGTACTTTTCTTTTGATTCCATCACAACAGGCAAGCTTAGTCAATCACAGTTTTAAGTATTTAGGATGATTTAAAATAGTATTTGAACCCAGGCCTGCTGATACAAGCTTCTACTGCTGTACTGTGACAGTGTGGTGAATGTGTACGGATCCTTGCACTTCATTATTTGTGAAATGAGATTCGACAAAGCACATACAGCAGAAAAGCTTAAAAATGCTTTTTGCTGTTCTCAGGTGGTTTGCTGGTTGTTGTTGCTTAGAGTCATTTTTCTCTACCTATTCATCCTGGCAGGATATCTGCATAAATTCGGCATATCATTGTTCCTCCTCCATTTGTATAAAGAACAAACTTTCTGAGTTTCTCTGATAGCAGCTTTAGGATTCCTCAGTTTCAATACACATGTTGATTGATTACCAGTTTCATTATTGTAGAGGGGTGCTAAGAGACTTCAGGTTCAGGAGATTATTGTAGAGGGGTGCTAAGAGTTCAGGTTCAGGAGATTATTGTAGAGGGGTGCTAAGAGTTCAGGTTCAGGAGATTATTGTAGAGGGGTGCTAAGAGAGTTCAGGAGATTATTGTAGAGGAGTGCTAAGAGTTCAGGTTCAGGAGATTATTGTAGAGGGGTGCTAAGAGAGATCAGGTTCAGGAGATTATTGTAGAGGGGTGCTAAGAGTTCAGGTTCAGGAGATTATTGTAGAGGGGTGCTAAGAGTTCAGGTTCAGGAGATTATTGTAGAGGGGTGCTAAGAGAGTTCAGGTTCAGGAGATTATTGTAGAGGGGTGCTAAGAGAGTTCAGGAGATTATTGTAGAGGGGTGCTAAGAGACTTCAGGTTCAGGAGATTATTGTAGAGGGGTGCTAAGAGAGTTCAGGAGATTATTGTAGAGGGGTGCTAAGAGTTCAGGTTCAGGAGAGTATTGTAGAGGGGTGCTAAGAGAGTTCAGGTTCAGGAGATTATTGTAGAGGGGTGCTAAGAGAGATCAGGTTCAGGAGATTATTGTAGAGGAGTGCTAAGAGTTCAGGTTCAGGAGATTATTGTAGAGGGGTGCTAAGAGAGATCAGGTTCAGGAGAGTATTGTAGAGGGGTGCTAAGAGAGTTCAGGTTCAGGAGATTATTGTAGAGGGGTGCTAAGAGAGATCAGGTTCAGGAGATTATTGTAGATGAGTGCTAAGAGTTCAGGTTCAGGAGATTATTGTAGAGGGGTGCTAAGAGAGATCAGGAGATTATTGTAGAGGAGTGCTAAGAGAGTTCAGGTTCAGGAGGTTATTGTAGAGGAGTGCTAAGAGATCAGGTTCAGGAGATTATTGTAGAGGGGTGCTAAGAGAGATCAGGAGATTATTGTAGAGGAGTGCTAAGAGTTCAGGTTCAGGAGATTATTGTAGAGGGGTGCTAAGAGAGATCAGGTTCAGGAGATTATTGTAGAGGGGTGCTAAGAGTTCAGGTTCAGGAGATTATTGTAGAGGGGTGCTAAGAGAGTTCAGGTTCAGGAGGTTATTGTAGATGAGTGCTAAGAGTTCAGGTTCAGGAGATTATTGTAGAGGGGTGCTAAGAGAGATCAGGTTCAGGAGATTATTGTAGAGGGGTGCTAAGAGAGTTCAGGTTCAGGAGATTATTGTAGAGGGGTGCTAAGAGTTCAGGTTCAGGAGATTATTGTAGAGGGGTGCTAAGAGAGGTCAGGTTCAGGAGATTATTGTAGAGGGGTGCTAAGAGAGATCAGGTTCAGGAGATTATTGTAGAGGTGTGCTAAGAGTTCAGGTTCAGGAGATTATTGTAGAGGGGTGCTAAGAGAGATCAGGTTCAGGAGATTATTGTAGAGGGGTGCTAAGAGAGTTCAGGTTCAGGAGATTATTGTAGAGGGGTGCTAAGAGAGTTCAGGTTCAGGAGATTATTGTAGAGGGGTGCTAAGAGAGTTCAGGTTCAGGAGATTATTGTAGAGGGGTGCTAAGAGTTCAGGTTCAGGAGATTATTGTAGAGGGGTGCTAAGAGTTCAGGTTCAGGAGATTATTGTAGAGGGGTGCTAAGAGAGATCAGGTTCAGGAGATTATTGTAGAGGGGTGCTAAGAGAGTTCAGGTTCAGGAGGTTATTGTAGAGGGGTGCTAAGAGAGTTCAGGTTCAGGAGATTATTGTAGAGGGGTGCTAAGAGACTTCAGGTTCAGGAGATTATTGTAGAGGGGTGCTAAGAGAGTTCAGGTTCAGGAGATTATTGTAGAGGGGTGCTAAGAGTTCAGGTTCAGGAGATTATTGTAGAGGGGTGCTAAGAGAGATCAGGTTCAGGAGATTATTGTAGAGGAGTGCTAAGAGAGTTCAGGTTCAGGAGATTATTGTAGAGGGGTGCTAAGAGTTCAGGTTCAGGAGATTATTGTAGAGGAGTGCTAAGAGAGTTCAGGTTCAGGAGATTATTGTAGAGGGGTGCTAAGAGAGATCAGGTTCAGGAGATTATTGTAGAGGGGTGCTAAGAGAGTTCAGGTTCAGGAGATTATTGTAGAGGGGTGCTAAGAGTTCAGGTTCAGGAGATTATTGTAGAGGGGTGCTAAGAGAGTTCAGGAGATTATTGTAGAGGGGTGCTAAGAGACTTCAGGTTCAGGAGATTATTGTAGAGGGGTGCTAAGAGACCTACTTTGATACTCAAATGAGATGCAATAATATATTAATTTTGTTTACACAATAAATGAGTGAATGAATGACATTTTATTTTCGTGTCAAACCGGAGTTGGTGCCTTACGGAATTAATTGACAGATAAACAAACAATACAATGATTCCGTGATATAATAAAATAAATGTATTACAGTTTTCGGGACATATGGTTTAAACAATTCAGAGGAAATGTCATGTTATTCACAGTGTCACTTTCTCCTTCAGTCCTTTATCCCCCCGACCGCACCTGCTGTCTCGACCTCTGAATGTCTCCTTCAGTCCTTTATCCCCCGACCTGCTGTCTCGACCTCTGAATGTCTCCTTCAGTCCTTTATCCCCCCGACCTGCTGTCTCGACCTCTGAATGTCTCCTTCAGTCCTTTATCCCCCCGACCGCACCTGCTGTCTCAACCTCTGAATGTCTCCTTCAGTCCTTTATCCCCGACCTGCTGTCTCGACCTCTGAATTTCTCCTTCAGTCCTTTATCCCCCCGACCGCACCTGCTGTCTCGACCTCTGAATGTCTCCTTCAGTCCTTTATCCCCCCGACCTGCTGTCTCAACCTCTGAATGTCTCCTTCAGTCCTTAATCCCCCCCGACCTGCTGTCTCGACCTCTGAATGTCTCCTTCAGTCCTTAATCCCCCCGACCTGCTGTCTCGACCTCTGAATGTCTCCTTCAGTCCTTTATCCCCCCGACCTGCTGTCTTGACCTCTGAATGTCTCCTTCAGTCCTTTATCCCCCCGACCTGCTGTCTCGACCTCTGAATGTCTCCTTCAGTCCTTTATCACCCCGACCTGCTGTCTCGACCTCTGAATGTCTCCTTCAGTCCTTTATCCCCCCGAACGCACCTGCTGTCTCGACCTCTGAATGTCTCCTTCAGACCTTTATCCCCCCGACCTGCTGTTTCGACCTCTGAATGTCTCCTTCAGTCCTTTATCCCCCCGAACGCACCTGCTGTCTCGACCTCTGAATGTCTCCTTCAGTCCTTTATCCCCCCGACCTGCTGTCTCGACCTCTGAATGTCTCCTTCAGTCCTTTATCCCCCCGACCTGCTGTCTCGACCTCTGAATGTCTCCTTCAGTCCTTTATCCCCCCGACCTGCTGTCTCGACCTCTGAATTTCTCCTTCAGTCCTTTATCCCCCCGACCTGCTGTCTCGACCTCTGAATGTCTCCTTCAGTCCTTAATCCCCCCGACGCACCTGCTGTCTCGACCTCTGAATTTCTCCTTCAGACCTTTATCCCCCCCGACCTGCTGTCTCGACCTCTGAATGTCTCCTTCAGGTCCTTTATCCCCCCGACCTGCTGTCTCGACCTCTGAATGTCTCCTTCAGTCTTTATCCCCGCCTGCTGTCTCGACCTCTGATGTCTCCTTCAGTCCTTTATCCCCCGACCTGCTGTACTCAACCTCTGAATGTCTCCATCAGTCCTTTACCCCCGAACGCACCTGCTGTCTCGACCTCTGAATGTCTCCTTCAGTCCTTTATACCCCCGAACGCACCTGCTGTCTCGACCTCTGAATGTCTCCTTCAGTCCTTTATTCCCCCCGACCTGCTGTCTCACCTCTGAATGTCTCCTTCAGTCCTTTATCCCCCCGGACCTGCTGTCTCGACCTCTGAATGTTCCTTCCCTTCAGTCCTTTATCCCCCGACCTGCTGTCTCGACCTCTGAATGTCGTCCTTTATCCCCACCGACCTGCTGTCTCGACCTCTGAATGTCTCCTTCAGTCCTTTATCCCCCCGACCCTGCTGTCTCGACCTCTGAATGTCTCCTTCAGTCCTTTATCCCCCCGACCTGCTGTCTCGACCTCTGAATGTCTCCTTCAGTCCTTTATCCCCCCGACCTGCTGTCTCGACCTCTGAATGTCTCCTTCAGTCCTTTATCCCCCCGACCTGCTGTCTCGACCTCTGAATGTCTCCTTCAGTCCTTATCCCCCCGACCTGCTGTCCTCGACCTCTGAATGTCTCCTTCAGTCCTTTATCCCCACCGACCTGCTGTCTCGACCTCTGAATGTCTCCTTCAGTCCTTTATCCCCCCGACCTGCTGTCTCGACCTCTGAATGTCTCCT